>NC_056744.1:1549889225-1550019225 GCF_019279795.1 Protopterus annectens | reverse complement strand
TGTGCCCTGTCCTTGATCCTCCTCTGATGCATTCAAACCTGAGCAGTGTAGCAGCATGCCATGTGGGGTCTAAATTGTAAAAAAAAAACAACTAAAACCTGAGCACTGTAGCTACCCTGCCTGCACAGAGCACTATGGCACTCAAGGTTTAGTAAAAAAAAAAAGTTTCTTCTTTTAAACTTTAACAAACTGCTTGCTACAAATGTTGCAAACAGTTTATATCCTGCCAGCACAGAGCACTATGGTGCTCATGTTTTAGTTAAAAAAATTATATGCACTGTAGCAAGCTATTTGCTACAAATGTAGCAAACAATTGCTACAGTTTATACCCTGCCTGCATGGAGCACTATTAGGGTTCAGATTTTAGGTTACAAAAGAGATATTTTTTTATCTTTTAAACTGTAGCAAACTTGCTACAGTCATACCTCTCAACTGTCCAGATTTTCATAGATTGTCAAGATTTTTGCCTCATAGTTTTGGTCTGTTCCTCATAAAATCTGTGATTTTCTGACAAATCACTGACATAATCTGAGGACTGAAGTCACTAAATAATGATACACATTATATCCTTCAGAAACATGCAACTAAGACAAATCCTGTTATTCTAGCAACGTTCTAAGTTTATAAGAGCAATATTTAAAATATGTCCCTATTTTTGGGCATTTGTCCCCCCATTCTGTCAGGCTTTGTCCAGATTTTTTGCACTAAGGATGAGAGATATGGTTGCAGTTTAGACCACAAATGGAACTCTACAGTTCTCAGGTTTGACCATGAATGCAATACTGGCTTTTAAAAGACAGTAATGCATGAAAGAAAGATTGGGATTGGCTGATCATGCTCCCAACATTTTCTGCCTGAGGCAGTTGCCCCTCTCATCCCACCCTAGTTATGCTAATGATTCCAAGAGTAGTGCTATGGTCTGATATTTTTATCTATACAACCTTATACAGTATATAACACTATGTTGCAGCGTCAGTGTACCTCCTGCTATGCCTGTTTTGTGCTTACTTTAATACACTTTGTTAACTTCCTTCTACTTTTAGAATAAACCAGATTCTCTTACTTTATCTCACTGTAATTCTTCCCCCATCTCTAGGAATAAGCTTATTTCCCATGCTTTAACTTTACTGCATCCATATAATATTCATTACTGTAGTATTATTCTGTTTTTCTTTCCTTTCAGAGAAACTGGGCATCAAATTGTGTTCTTTGTCACACAAACAGAAAGAGCACTGTTGTGCATCACACCACTGAGAACTGGCCCTATGTAAAAGCTGTACCTTCAGCCTACAGAGATTGTGTGTTATTGTGGAAAGCAATAAAGTTTAACATGAAAAGACTAGTTGTCTATTAATGTAAAGTATTCATATAACTACCTGCTTTGTGCTGGACACTGGCTCTGACATCTCTCCTGGTCCTTATACTTATGGACCACTGACCAATATTATCACTGTCATTACTGTTACATTACATTGTGTAAACCACTTACTTCCTGTACTTAACTCCTTTGTCTTTGCTTTCAGTAACTGAAACAAAACCTGTTTTATTTTGTGTTTCCATAATAACAGCTGAACACTCATTAAACTGTAACTGTCTGTTAACAGAAAGTACTCAGATAATTTCCTTCTCTGTGCTGGACAGTGGCTGTGATATCACCCTAAAGGACTACTCCATACTTCCTAAGGCCATTGGCCAAATTGATCATTATCTGTTCTCCTGACCACTAGATTACACTGTCTAAACTTCTTTATGTTTTCATGATAATGGGTGAGCACCAGGTATAAACTAATTGCTTGTTGGAGTAAAGGGGACCCCAGTTTGGGTTATAAAGCATTCTAGTCTTCACATCCAAGCTAAAATGTAAACAAATTCAGAGTTCCTTCCTCCATTTTAGCCTGGGTCACTGTCTTAGAATATACTCCTAAATCTCTTAATTTAGGATCTTTACTTCCAACAAGCCCCCTCCTTCCTCTACAGGGCGTGTATGTGTCATGTAATATAAGATTTCAGCTTATTTTATGACTGTGTTGAGCAACTCAAAGACCTTGGTAGTTTGTTGTATCTGAATTTCTTTTTATTGAAGTTGGAAAAGCTTTACATAAATTGAGACTGTAACCTTTAGGAAGTATGTGATGAATGTATGTTGTTTCAGGTGCTGACACTTTGATTTATACACATTTCAATCTATATGCACATTCATTTGAGGGATGCTTACAAAATAATGGTTTTATAACTTGCAATAGTGTATAGTGCTTTGATATGATAATTTGGTCTATATAGCCCTACAACGTTTATTAGTGCATTTCTCCATTCAGTGTACCTCCTGTTATACCTATGTTGTCCTTACTTTCATACACTTTCTTGACTTCCTTCTGTTATTATAATAGCTTAGCTTCTCATATATTGGTTCGCTGTGTTTCTTTCTCCGGGTCCAGGAATATCCATATAATGTTCTATAGTGTAGCATTTTTCTGTTTTTCTTTTCTTTCAAAGCATGTGAACAGCAAATTGTGTCTTCTGTCACTCAGACATCAGTAGCTCTGCCACATGTCACACCACTGAGAACTGACCCTATGCAAATGTTGTACCTGTGAGCAACAGCCTACTAAGATTATTTTTATTGAGCAAGGTAAGCAAGTTTAACGTGAAGAGCTTAGATGTCTATTCATGTAAAGTACCCAGACCATTCCCTACATTGTGCTGGACAGTGGCTGTGACATCCCCCCCAAGGCCAGTCCTTACACTCTAAGGGCTACTGACCAAACTGGTCACTGTCCATTCATGAAAATACTGGATAAAGCTGTCCTAGCCAGTTATGTTCAACCCCTAGGTCATTGGTTTCTGCTTTCAGTAACTGAAACAAAACCCGTGTTACTTTGTATTTCCATAATAATGGCTGAACACTAGCTATAGACTGATTGCTTTCTGAAGTAAAGACATCACTAACTTTAGACCTACAGAAATCTTATTCCCCCTCTCCAAAAAAAAAAAAAAATATATATATATATATATATATATATATATATATATATATATATATATATATACTGTAGGTAAAGCTAGAGATGGCAAACTAGTCACCTCCTTATTTCTAGACTTGTTTATAGCCTTCAACACAGTTTGTCACAACAACTTCTACTGCAGATGTCCTCATTAGGTCTTTCTATCAGCCCACCCTTCTTTGGTTCAAAAGCTGCCCATCCAATAGTTAGCAATCAGTAAAATGGCACTCCACCCTCTCTCCATACCTCCCAGTCACCACCACAACTGGTGTACCACAAGGCTTTATCTTCTATCTCCTCCTCTTTAACATTTTCACCAACACTCTCCACATATCTACACAATGGGCCTCCCTAATACTGTACACAGATGACTCCAAACTCATTTGCACATCTGACAACATGGCACACCTCCAAAAAATACTCAGGAAGCTTTAACCGCCACTGAAATGTGCCTTTGTAACTCACAACTCATATTCGACTGTAAAAAAACTAAACTACTACTTTAAACCCCCAAATCCCTCTCTCTTGAAAAAACACAATTTAAAGTCCTGTCTCTTGATTATATAACCAGTGAAGTCACTTCTTATAGCAAATTATTAGGCCAGATAGTGGATGATAATGTGAAATTTGACCTGCATGTACAAAATTGCATTAGAAAACCTCATCAAAATCTAGGGATACTTTACAGAGCCAAAAACTTTCTCACCAACGCAACTAAAATTACACTTGCCACTACTTATCTGCTCTCAACACTTCTTTATGGTGGTCCCATCCTTACTAACCTGCAGACATCACAAAAATCAAAACCTGAACAATGCTATAACAAAGTTGCTAAACTGACAGTAAATACCCCTTTCAGAGCCCACCACTGTATAACACTAAAAGCCTAAACTGGTTAAAATTACCCCATCAACTAAATATACACAGCTTCCTACCACCTATAAAATTATCCAGCATGCATCTACTTGTCCAGCACTAAATAACATTCTACACAATTATGCTCCCAGTTTATCATTATGATCCATTGGCCAAAAAAGTCTGCCTGTCCGCAAACCTATCAAATTTGCTGGGCATTGTCTATACTTGTACCATGTTGCTAAGGCCTGCAAACATCTTACCTGTATCCATCAGGTCAATACCCTCCCTCCCATTCTTCAAAATCATTCTGAAAGACTTTGTAGTCAAACATTGGCTCTGTTCTTGCTCAACACCAGGATAAACTATATCCCTAATTGTGAACAAGCACCTCTTCATATCTTGCCTCTTCTTACTCTCCCTTCTTCACTCACTCCTTACTTCTGTCGATTTCTCTCCCCTGGCTTTCTCTCTAAATATACCATAAGCTTGCTTTTCTGTCACTTCATATGTCAATTCCTGTTTGTAATTTTTATGTAAACTTGACAAAATGTATATAAATATTATATAAATATTAAATCGTTGTCATATAACTTGTATATGTTCTTAACCAGTGCTTTCATATTATATTTATTGGTATTATTATTTAAACTGTGGATCTTTTCTATTATTTTTGAAGATTGTAAAAGTATTGTTCTTAAAATATTTTATAATACTTTGGAGCTTTTCTCCCCAGCCTCCACTGAAAATAGCCTCCTACCCAGTCAGGCTTTCTCAGTAATTAAATGTTAGTAAATAAATAAATAAAGGCCTTCCTAGGCTTGGCTTGGCTTCACCCCCTTCCCTAACCCTAATTCCCACTCCTCCCTCCTTTTTCCATCATTATATTACCCATTTGTACCTTGAACATATAACACCCAATGCCTATACCTCTCCAAACTACTTTACTACTGTCATACAATCACTCTTCTTTCTGTTCACCTATTCCTAACTTCTGTCTAATATTCAGCATCATTATAAACATCCATTTCTACTTCCGGTACTGCTCTGTACATTATCCTGTCCCTGACAGTACATTTATACAAATATTTAGCAAAACTCCCTCCTCCATTCATCCTATCAATCTCTGCAGATATAAGACAGACTGGTTTTAATCTAACTCTATCACCAGCAATGCTGCAAACAAATTTTGTGCTGTTTTATGTACCCATTGTATTAACTACTTCTCTAGCTATCATAATTCTTCCACACTGATAAATATTACCCCTGCTGACCCACATTTACTAAGCCATAACTAACCTCAGATCCTAGCCAACATATCACTTTATCTCTACCATTCTACTTTCTTTGACCTCTTCAATTACAGATACATCAAGTCAAAGTCATTACCAACTAAAATTATAGCAAAATTAAAGCAAAAATAGAAACAACACTACCGTTTTTTATACTTTAATTCTACTCAGAAACTCATCCGGGACATTCAGCCCTTCCTTAGCCCCACTAGAAAGCAACCCAGCAACACGGCCAATGCAACTACAAATGCCTCTATATGTACTTCTCCATGTACATCTGAATCTAAACTCCTTCTCCTAATCAGTTCTAAGGGATTGTGATTATTGTAATAAAATGCAAGACATTCATGCTTATCTGGATACTTACTTCCCTTATAGTGGGGAGGTTAAGGAAAGATACACTGTATTACGTAATAAAAGTAATCCCCATGGATTTAATAAACTCGGGCTTAACAAGAAAAATAAACATGGTGGTGGCATTGCCATTAATTAACAAATCTGCTTAGAAATAATCCCTCTCCTCCTATGGATCCCAAAATGTAATGTAGAACTCCTTATATCACTCCTCAAAATCAATAAGGCAGAGTCTCTGTGTATCTGAGCTATATATTCCACATGGTAACATTTTAGCAGCAGAAGATTTCGCCTACTGGATATCTCACCGTATGTAACAAGAAATTATTATACTAGGTGAGCTCAACATAAAATGGCAGCTGATCAATAATCACAATCCCTTAGAACTGATTAACTTATGGCTTCATACAGCTCCACTTCTTTAGCACTAAAATCAAGAAAAAGTCTTGACAGTCATTTGACTTTGGATTGGATCCTTACCAAAAATGAAACACATTTCAAACATTTGGATGCCTGCCAGAAGCAATAAATGACTGCCTTCCTACCTATACAGTCAGAAACTATAGTACCCAATCCAAAACATAATTTACAACCAAATATGTAATACAGCAAAATTTAACAAAGACACCTTTATCAATATGCCAACCCATTATAACTGGACCATATTAAAATCCATGCCACCTGATGCTACCATCTCACACTTAATGAAACCTTTATAAACATTCTTAACAGCCTAGTCCCTGTATGAGTAAAAAGTGTCAAATGAAACCAAACTGCACTATGGATAACTAAAGAAACTAAAAAAAAAAAAAAAAAAAAAAACTCATGTTTGAAAGGCACAAGGCATGGAAAGACTAGTATAAAAGAAGAATACAAAATATGCTTCATAAATTTAGACAACTCAGAAAACTCACTATGGACCCCATTAAAATGGATAAACAAACCTATTATACCATGGCCCCCCATTAATATTGCTGAATCGACTTATACTAATGGAAAAGGTCCGCGGACTTTTCCATTAGTATAAGTCTTAACATAGTGACACAGTTTAAAAAAAGATCTCCATGTTAAATGGGTTTGCGAGACAAAATAAGCAACGGACATCTCCGTTCTATGTTAAACCCATTTAACATAGCAGTAAAAAAGCAAATGGAGATCTTGCTTTCTCCGTTGCTTTTTCTGATGTACATCGAAGGGCAGCAAAGAGGCATTATACGTAATAGTTTCTTTTAATGTCATAGTATAATAGCAATAACCCATAACTTGAGGGCTTGGTAATCCAGCATTACCCACACCCAGGTGTGGGTTATTGCTATATTATACCAACCACCAGAAAAGCGCCAAAACAATTCAAAACTTTTTATCACTAAACAGACTTAATACATCCTAGCCAAACCATCACACCCTCTCCTTCTACTTCTAACACTACTGACTCAATACCATCTCAATTCAAATCCTTTCTTACAGACAGTACAGTCCCATAATAATAATAATAATAATAATAATAATAATAATAATAATAATAATAATAATAACAATTTATCCCCCCCCTCCTGTCTAACCAGTCACATTCCTTTCCTTTGACCTGGTCTCTATCTGTACAATAAGAATTTTTCTACTGAAAGTGAAACCAAACTCTTCGACTGCCAACCAGCTTTTAACACAATATCTAAAAATGACATCTGATGTTATGGCTTTCCCTTTATCTAAACTGGTAAACTAATTAGTAGTCAAGATATATGTCCCATCCAGCTGGAGAAAACCCTGTATACCACCCCACAAAGATGTCACATCAACAGAGGTTTCCAGTTATAGACCTATGGCCATCCTATTCCGCACTGTCAAAAATACAAGGAAATTGCATCCACTTGCAATTTATGCAGTACCTTAACTCTGACATCCTTGTCTGCAAAATCCAGCATGGTTATGAACCTGACCAGTACTACCACTGCTCTCCTCAACTTCACCAGTATGATAAACCAACATAGGAATGATAGCAACCTGCTATCTTCAATATTCATAGAGCTAGCAAAAATATTTGACATCATATCCCGTCAACATTTTCTTACTAAACCTTTATCCCTCAACTTCACTCATCCCATTTCTCAGGTTTCATAGCTATCTGACAGACAGGCACCAAGAAGTCAAATGGAATCAAAATCTCTCCTCCTTCCTACCCTTCATTGTCCATTCATCCAACCCTCCGTCCATCTGCAGCCCCTTTTCCCCATTTTTGTACATGGGGTCAGGGTGTCACTTCAACAGTGACAATCATCTAGAGCCAAGGTTTACACCATCAGGTGGCTAGCCCTGCCGCTGTTGTTCTTCCACACCACACACTCGCATACACACTCATACCTATGGCTAGTTAAAGTGTCCAGTCCATCTACTGCATGTCTTTGGGATGTGGGAGGAAACCAGGGCACCCAGAGGAAACCCATGTGAACACAGGAAGGACATGCAGACTCCACAGAGAATGTACCCCAGCTGAGAATTGAACAGGGGAACATCTTGCTGTGAGGCAACAATGCTATCTGCTGCACCACTGTGCCACCCATCCTACCATCCATCTTCTGTTGGCATCCCACAAGGATCTTTGTTAGGCCCCCTAACTTAGCCCTTACAAGTGTAGTCCCAACCCTACCCTTACTTCAGGGCATCACCCAAAACTTTTACACTACTATCAAAATGTATCTAAAAGATGCAAGTCTACTTTTAAATCCTGAAAACATTATGCTCTTCTCTTCTTAACAATATAAAAAAAACCCACAATATTATGAAATATCTTCATCCAACAACACAAAAATTGAAATAGTAACCCAAATAAAACTTCTGAACATCCCTGTGAAGAAAATGAAAACACTGTCATCTATGTTAGCATGTCTGGCAGGAGATTTGTGTATGTTTTCAGATTGACTTGCATTGTGTGCCGGCATGTCTAATTGTGAAATATGAATATGTATTTTTTTAATGTTGAGTGTTTCCCTGTATATACAGAATGTTTATAGAATCCTTATTGACAATAACCTCAGATTTAACCAGTACACATTGCAAATCATTTAAAAACACATTTGAAACCTGTTTCTGTCTGTAGAACCAAGCACTACTTGAGAAACACCACAAGGCAAACACTAGCATCTACCTGCCTTCTTCTACCCCTACTATATGCCTCACCTATTCTTATAAACCTAAATACTATACTTAAACCTTAATTCTCTGTTACAATAAAAGAACCAAATTTGCTGCCAAGTTTATGGACATGACTCATCATTGCAGAGCCCTGGAACAACTAATCTGGCTTGAGCTACCGTACTACTTAATATGCTCTCAGCTTATTACTGACCACACTCTTATGCATAGACGAGAAACATGCCCAGCACTAAAAGGTACCCTACAGCACTACATTCTAGGGAGTGACCTTCATGTAACTAATAAACTCTTAGTAATCACAACTAAGTCTACTGACTCAACAGGTGACTCACTTTACTCCCATTACATTTCTAAACCCTGTAACACCATCTCAGCATACCTAAAACAGTCCTTGAAACTTTCTACTTTCAAGCCTTTACTAAAACAACACCTAAATTACACATGGTGATGCACAATCTCCTCACCTGGATAGCTCCCTTTTCCTTGTCAGCTCATACCCCCTATCCCTTTATAACCTCTGTTTCCTTCTACTCAACAAACCTTTCTACCACTCCTCCTCAATTATCTTCTTAGCTTAATCCCAACTTTACATCTCAGTTTCTTTCAGACTTGTACACTTTATCCATCTCCTTCAAATACTTTTTACCAATCTTTTATAACCAAGTTCTATGCCAGTATGTACCCCTAGTATATTCTGTCACATCTTTGACTTTTTTTGATTTTTTTTAATTGTCTTTTTGTTGTGTGTGTGGATGGGTGGGTTGAATATAGATTTCCTTTTTTTATTCTTTGTTCTTCTTCTGTGACATGTGTTCTTTCTCTGTCAATATTATATTCTTCTTCTGAATAGTAGTTCAAGATTCATTTTTTTCTTAAAATAATTTATGGGAGAAAATAATGCACCAGATCCACTTTAAAATTCCAATGTGATGAACGCTTTTCATTTGTTGATTTGTAAAATAATCTCATTCGTACAATGAAATAGTGCCATCTACTGGCCTTATTTGTAAAGGTTTGTTTAATTATATTTGTTAAGAATTCAACTAAAAAAAAAATATTTGGAGACATGGAACATATACCCAAAAAATAATGAAAAAGTAAGTAATGTAAACTGGCACATATAAAAATGGAAAATATACAGACAATGAATATATAACTAACCAGAAAAAAAATCTGCTTGGATAGCAGAAATATTTGGTTACATGGTAAGGATAATTTTATTCTGCAGTCTAAGGGATTGTATCTAGCAATTTTTGTGTGGAATGTTCTTCCTACTATTTACGAGATCAAAAATGTACCCTAAACACTCAAATATTAGTTAGCAAGGAAGGAATATATATTTTTTTTTGCTAGATCAAGTCAAATTTGACATCAGAGAGGTCCCTGGGAGGTAGATGGCACTATTTCATTGTGAATAGAAAACACAAATTTTTAAATTACAAATCCCCAATAAAATTTACTAAAACAAAAACACAAAAAACAAACATATTTTATATTTTACAAATCAACAAATGAATTTAGAGTTTTAAATAAATTATTTTTTACAGTAAATAAATATTTACAAAGAGTTTTTTTTTTTTTTTTGAGAATGAATGGATGTATTAACATGTATGATATATATAACACTGAACCCTACTTGGTTTTAATTAATTAATTGGAGATTGATTGGATAAGAATGGTACACTTTAGTTGATAAATGCTTGTTTTTTTTTTTAAGATTTGTTTTTTATCTGTGAAGTCATTTTGGTGGAGCTGATACTGATAAGCGTTCATCACATTGGAATTTTAAAGTGGATCTGGTGCATTATTTTCTCCCACCGCTTCTCATTTTGATATTCTCCCACTATCCTTAACTCATTAACTATTAGCTATTATCTATCTACTGACTAATGATTCATACTTTTTACCTCAGTTTTATCGATTCCTAACATCTATACTGCTACCCTCCTTACCCGTGTCTTATAAGTCATGTCTGCTTGTTGTCACATGTATTGGACATGAGTTGTTTCTGTACTAAATGTTTTATACTTTAAATTTAATATCATGTATAATGGTACCACAGAAGAAATGCCTATTCTGTCTTTGTATACTGGTACTACAGAACAATTATCTGTTTGTATCTAGATGTACCTTTTTAAACACCTTCACTAAATTATTATGTGTGACACAGGCACATTTACATTTATATAAAAGTAAACAAACCATATTAACAAGTTTATTTATTTATTTATTTCACATTTGTTAACCAGGTTAGTCCAACTGAGTTTGCAAACAAACCCATTTTCAGTGGAGACCTGAGGGGAAAAGCCCCAGCAAACATAAGTAAAGATAAAGTGACAATACAGAAATATAAAATAACAATCACAATACAAAATAATTGTAAAAAAGAAAAGGTTATTAACGACTTGCATTGCACTGATAGTAAGCAACCTATTTTCAGTGAAGACCCAAAGGAAAAGAGCCCCAGCAAACTTAAGCAAAGATAAACATACAGGACAAAAACTATTAAAAATAACAATACAAATACAAAATTAATTATAAAGAGAAAAACAAAAGAAAAATTATGAACATTAAGGGTTTCACTGATAGCAGTGGTCTAAATTTACTACATATAAGAGTAAAAACAAAAGGATAATCGTTGCTCAAAAGAAGGAAAATGTACAGACATTGATAGGAAGTGGGGGGGAGAAATAGCATGGAGAATAGGTGGGGAGAAAGAAAGGAGGGATGCTATGATAGGGCTATAGTAATGAAGCTGAGGGTTTAGGAGGTTAGTGTAAGCAGAAGTTACTGACAGAGAAAGAAAATTAGGAGATGCAACAGGTTTTACAGTAGGACAAACTAAGACTACATGTGGTCAAGACAACGGCATAATTTCAAGTTTAGTAGGTGGGACTTAAACTCCTTTTTAAAACAGCAAAAGGAAAGGTTGGATCTAATATGGAGAGGGAGTTTGTTCCAATTTAGTGAGACAAAGCGTTTGTAAAGTATTTTGCCAATATTCCTTTTGGGGTTATAAACTGAGAGAAGATGCTGATCAGCACTCCGGAGAGGCTGGGGGGGGGTAGAGAGTAACATGGGAGGCGAGAGCAGGGCACACAGAGGGGTTGTTGAGTATGGAAAAGGTAGTGTGGAGTTGCAATTGTAGGAGAAGATGTGGAAATTTCAGTCACTGACATTTCTTTAGTTAGAGGCAGTGATGCGATGAGAGTGGTTGGTTTTGAATAAATCTGGCAATTTTGTTGAGTTTGTTCTAGTTTTTGCATTGAGGTGGTTTGGATATTGGTAAGGATGGGGGAAGCATATAGAAGACTAGGTAAGAGAAATGTCTGTGCAAGAGTGTGTTTAGTTCATATTTACAAATGTTATACATCACATATATTGTTATATATCATATAATCAAAGCAACAGTATGTAAATTGTTCATTTCCTGCCTTCTCTTAAACCTCATTCCTCCTCCAAAACATTTTTTTGCATCTATTGTTCCCACAAATTGTAGTTTTATTCTAAGTAATTTACTCCTACCCTTTTTTAAAGATCCTACTTTCTGTTCTTTTATCTCTCTTACAATATTCACTACTTCAAGTATCATCGGTTTATATTTTGATTTCCATTTTCTAGTAATTGTTTTTTTTGGAAGCCCCCAGAATTAAACTTAACAAGGCTTGACTATATCTAGGCAATTCAGATCCTGTATCCCAACTAAAAAAAAAACTTTTCCTTAGATACACTCATTTGCTCTTCTAGTATTCCTGACAGAGTACTTTGCAGGTAATTTTTAAAGTCTGACAACTCATTACCCTCTGAGAACATATGCTCCCAGGTACCTTCTTCTTCCCCATTACAACTTCAACTGATAGGGAAGGCAATCATTAGCCTGCAATCCAAATGACTTATTGGCCTCCTTCCAGTCTATTATCTTTCTCTCTGTAATTATTTGTTTCTAATACCTTGGTTCCTTTGCAAGCTTCTTCCAGTAAATTGCAGCCCCTCATCCCTATTCTCTGTACCCCTAATCACAGTCATCCCTATCAGCAGAATCTCATCTCTCCATTCTTATGTTGGCTTGTTTCTTAGTATACTTTCTGTTACTTTATGAACATTATATTCTATATGATTGTTGTTATTCTCCTTAAGGATCTGTGTTCAAAATCCCACTCTTTCCTTACTTCTTGAATTACCCCCCCTGCTTCATTATCATCCCTTTCCACTGTAAATAGTAACTTTCTCTGCATCAAGACCCACCAAAACAGCAATATTTTGCTATATTCTGCTTCCCCCTGGATCATCATTGTTCCGTTAATATCATAAAATGATTGTCTGCTCTCCACAAAACCACTTTGGTCCATATCTATCAATTTTTGCATCACCTTTGGTTTAAAATTGAAATGGTCCTATATGAAACTGGATCAGATGGTACTTTACTGTTTTAAGTATTACACCCACCACAACATTTTTCAAGGATGTTGGTGCCTCCTCTCTTTTTAAAATACTGCTAAACAGAACCTTCCAGATTGTTATCACTTTCTTCCCTTCTGCCTTCCAAAAGTCCACCAGACTACAATCTATTCCTGGAGATTTTCCTTCAGATAGGTTAAACATCACCATTTTTATCACATCTCCTTCTGTCTTAACTGTTAGTCATTGAGTCTCATCTACCACTAACATTATATATTATTTTGTGCTTTTTCTTGAGTTCCTCACTTCTTTGCTTAATACAAATGTTCATAAAATTTCTGAAATATCTCTAATATCTCTACAGGATCTCTGGTTATTTTTCTTGTTATAAGCTCTGTTGCCTAAGTCATTATACTAAACATTTTTGTGCTCTGGAGTTATTATCAAGAAATAGTTAACAGTAATCTTTCTAAACACATCCATATTATCCAAATACTCCCTTATTTCTCTTTAATACTTTGTAGGTGCTCCTGGTCTTGTTCTGTGATTTCCCTTTTTTGTAATACTTTAGCCTTTGTCAGTCCCTCTAATTCTTATTACTTCTTAACCAGATCTTTTTTTATTATTTCTACCCTGTATTTAAACTCCACTTTCATTTTACCCCACTCACTAGCCATAACTTCTGGAGTATTTTCTATCTTCCTTAATAACTCCTGGATAATTTCCACTACCCATTCCTTAAATTCCTCTCTTTTTAACAGGTAGGTGGAAAAGTTCTAGTGTCTCATCTTTACTTCATTACTCTGTATTTGTACCTTAGTAATTACTGGTGCATGATCTGAAATAGTTATTGGATATGTGTTAAAGTTCTGAATTAAATGCACATGTTCTTGTAAAATATGATTTCTGCCTAGTCTTTCCCAGTTATTGTACCTTGATGAATAATACATAAATTCTCTTTGAGTTCCTACTACTGTATTCACGTCTTTCATACCAAATATTATCATATATTTCTTCAGAAATCTAACTTCTTTTGTTATATTTTCCCTCCTATACCTTCCAGATATATCCTCATTGTTGCAAATCAAATTCCAGTCCCTGCCTGCTTGAAATATTCCCTGCTGAAAGCTGATTATTTGCCCCCAATTTTTTTAAGCTCCATGATAGCAGTTTTATGTAGAATATAAATACATGCCAGTGTAATCCTCCTCCCTTGCCAGTTGCCCCTTATTACATCAAATCTGCCATTATTATCTTTGTTCCTCTATCACTGCTGAAGCTCCTCTAGCAATTAATATAAGTACGACACTTTTCCTTTGCTCCTGATATTCTGCAGAATATCTATCCTGAAATCCTTTCTTTATCAAATTCACATGCTCAGTTCTTTCCAAAAGTGCCTCTGGTAGCATTGCTATATCTTGATGTACCTTTGTTCTGTCATGAGTCATCTTAAATGTATCTGCTGGAGATTTTTGTCCTAGGCCTTTGCTGAAAATGGACTTTGACCAGTCAGTCTTTCCCAGTCAAAAAAGACAAATTAGTCAATCAATCAATCAACCAATCAATCAATCTTCAAGTAAAACACCCTCTGTATTAACTGCTCAATGGGGTACCACCCAGTTTGTAGCTAGCAGTGGAATGAACTGAAACACTAGCAGTGTCACTTTTTAAGTTTGGTGCATTGTGCCTGGCATTTTCCTTTTGATGGACATTGCAGACATACTGGATAGTTAATACTTGACACTTACACTGAACTCTAGGAAGATGCACCATGATTAATCAGGTTACACAGGCACATGCCAATGTGATTCAGAAACATTCTGTGTAAATGAACTTCATTAATTATATATATGGCACTCGTAGTACTTAAGTGTCTACCTTCTCATTTGTATGAGATATACTTCTTTCTGCATTCATTATTTATTTAGTTCTTCAATACATATTTGTACATATTCATTCAACTCTGATTTGCGGAGTAACCTGTATGCCTATGGATTCTGGAGGTTTTACTCACACTGAGTTACACTAGTGTGTTTCATGCTGTCCTTTTTTTGTTTAGTCAATGTCTTGTTATCTCTGTATATACCTATCTTAATATATACTATTCTGGCATTATTGTGAGCAGTACTGCTGGTCTGTTTGCATGCATTTTAAGATGCTATTTTGATATATTATTATGGAATCCAAACATATAGCCACAGTTATTGAAGCATTCTTCTTTTAACTACATTTTCCGTAAAGTTCAATATGTAATGTCCTATTGTGTCAATTCTAATATGTGTTTATCACGATACTGTTTTATACATCATACTTCTTTTGGAAATATGGTCCATGTATATGCAACTTTGTACCTTTTTCAATTTTCTTACTATTATGATTAACCTTTACAAATTAATACATAAGCTATTGTTCAGACCAATGCATTTTACATGTTCTGTGCTCTCCTTTTCAACTACTTCCAACTAATCTTACCTTTGTGGATATCTGCCGCTTGCTGCATCAACTTTCAGCAGTATTTACTTACACATAAATGTAATCTCGGACAAATATGTTTATTCAGGATAGAAATATGGTATGCAACATTCATGTGTGTGCAGCTTTGTATGTCATGTATTATCCAGGCTTCATCATCTCATGTTACTGTACATTATCTAGATTTTACAGTATATTCTCTGGATTTTTGGCCTGCAACCTGAATAAGATGTGCTGGAGGGACAGATTTGTCTCCCAGTGACTGCCACATCTTTGGAATAAGTTGCCAGTTCATGTGAAGCAGAGTACCTCAATCACACTGTTCAAAAAGAATTTGGATGAATGGATGGGGCACCGTAAATTCATACTGGGAAATATAGCAACAAAAACCCTCCTGGACATGGGCAGTCATTACTAAATACAGTCCTGGGTATTGACTAGAGTATCTATGGTATTATATTGGGATGAAACGGCTAGACTTAATGACCTCCAGTTTGATAGCCTAGTAGTCGCCTATGAACATCAGACAAACTATTGAGTTTGATAGGTAAATGCCTATATCCTACATGTAAAAAGCAAGTACACAATTACTGTGATACTGGTGTAGGGGTTACATTGAAGGGCTTGTAGTGTGTACTGTGCCATAAACATGGGTTTGAAACTCACATCTGACACTTGCATGTAGGTGCATTACACATCCACTAATGTGGCATGTTAGGCATGTGTCATGATGTGCCATAGCAATACATATGCAGTGCATCCTTAGTTGAATAACTTTTATAATGCCTGAATATGTGTAACACACATTTATACCTTGATATGTAAATGCCTGTGTGCTCCAGATGAGTCGTTGATGAAAAAAAGAGAATTTCTCACCTAGAGGAAATTAAATTACTCTTGCTGCCTTACTTCAGCATGGCAAATATCTTTTTGGATGGAGGGGCGATATGGGGTGGTGGGAACAGATATGGTACTTTTCTATTGTGGTAAAAGCTGTGGGTGGACACCACAGGAATGCTGCAGATAATGTTCAGGCATGATCCTGCATGCAGCAGATAAAGTAAGCTGATTCAGGCAAGAATGTATTGCAACAGGGAAAGTCCTGCTATACGTCCCCTTGTTGACACCATCATTTTCCTTGCATCACACCATCAACTGTGCCATAAGATGCACATTGCAGATGGTGGCATTAAGGCTGGTCTACCAAGACCCCATGCTACGTCTTTTATTAAAACATATAGCACTGTATATGTTAGATGTCACTTGTGTTACATAGCTACATCTGTTATATGTTCTTATGCATTCCTCAGTGTCACTGAGGTGCGACATTGCAACTGTGTCCTCTGAAGAGCACATGCTATATATGTGTTCCTGTCAAAGTAAAATGCTGTTAGGAATCTTTTTGTCCTTCCATAATAATGACTTCTCCTCTGTAACAGAACCATCATGCAGAGCAGGCAGAACAGCAAGACCACCAAGTACATGTTACCTTGTCTTGCTATACATATGTGTAGTGTTATACATAAGAGTCTGTTCACTATCTCATTGCACTCAACACTTAGATGTATTGCATATACATTACTATCCTGGTGTCACACTGCAGTTGTGTCGTCTGATGAGGAAATGCCAGGTAAGTGTTCCAGTATCAGTCAAAAAGTAGGGTACCATTAAGATTCTTTGTGATCTTGTACACAAATGGCTTTTCATCTTATACAGGAATGTTACACCACCCACAGCCACAATAGCCAGATATGTGCATGATTACATTGTGGTTGATTAGGGTTCAGTATATTTAATATGATGTTTGGAGATACTTGTTCTTCTGAGCAAGTGTAATTTGTGTTTCTATTTTTTTTTCACTGTGCTTGCAGCCCATCCACTACATGTTCTTCCCTGAACTCATCTAATGATCCTAACACAGGATGTGATGCATTGCAGGCAGGCAGTCCAGCCTATAACATGGGACACTGCAATTGGATTTAACTATGTTCAGCCCAGATGGGTACAGTCCTATGGCCCAAGGTATAACCTCCAACAGTGGGGAAAGTTCACACAGTCATTGTGAAGGTGATGGAGCATCAGCTAGTGGTCAAGAAGACTATTTTGTGCAACTGTCCCTAAGTGAATCTGAGAATAGTAGTGGGACAGCTCCACAATGGGCATGTAATGTCCATAGGACAGCATATGCCCAAGTGGCAGTGATGCCTGGGTATGTATCTGAGGGACTGCAGCTGCTATTTCATACAGATGATCAGTCTCAGCAATGTTATGGCACTAAACTGTGTAAGCTTGCTAATGCAACAAACCTTGTGGCTCACCAAATGTATGTGTTACATGCGGGTCAGGAGTACAGGCAATAAGAGGTCATGGCAGCACTGACTGTGCAGTGAGATAGTGTAGCATCTGTTGCATGCTCCACAGAGCAGCTTGTCTCAGCAATGCTTGAGCAGTGCTGCAATACTAATCAAGCCATACATGCATCTGATCAGTATGCCACCATGTGGCATAGAGAAACCACCTCTTGTACACTCCACCCATGGCCCTCACACATCCTTAATGTCTATGCTGCAATGTGCATGTACAGCTGCTGTGAGTCCCCATGGTTATACCCCAAACTGACATGTCCTGTCATACACCATGTGGCACTTAACAAACCGGTAGTGCATTCCATTGTACACATGGTGTCACCACCAGATCAGAGGTACACCACCATAGGCCTGAGGTTTCCTCACATGTTAGGGGCAGCCAGTACCATGGCATGAGCTACCAGCATTGTTGTTTTCATCTGTGTTAGTGTTGTCTGGCAATTATCCCAGTGTATGTGTGTCTTGTGTCATGCAGACCAAGAGTCAGTGATGACTACTGTGCTGACCACTGCTGTCCATGGTAGTCATGTTAAACATGTATGATATAACAGGGATTATATTTTTGTATGATTTAAATAAAAGCAGATCAAATAATGTTGAATGTCATTTACATCTGTTCACATGTTTAACAATGTGCAATTGGCTTTGCTGGCAATGTAGATCACTTGTGTTGTACAGTTGCTTTTATTTTAAATACATATTTAAAATGGTATTACATATGAATTATTGATATACATGAACAGGTATTATTGTTGGCCATAACATATATTATTAATGGAACACCTTTTACTATTGTTTGCCAATACTGGTTGCACAAGTGTACATGGAAGACCATGCCTGTGTTTCTTATGGCACATTATTCTGCTTACTGCCAATTACTGTACTTACTTCACCAAACCTCTGCTTACTGCTGAGTGTACATACTGCACCAAACCTTTGCTTACTGCCAATGAGTGTACTCACTGCACCAAACCTCTGCTTACTGCCAGTGAGTGTACTGCACCAAACCGCTGCTTACTGCCAGTGAGTGTACTGCACCAAACCTCTGCTTACTGCTGAGTGTAGTTACTACACCAAACCTCTGCTTACTGCCAATGAGTGTCCTTACTGCACCAAACCCCTGCTTACTGGCAGTGAGTGTACTCCACCAAACCTCTGATTACTGCCAATGAGTGTACTGCACCAAATCTCTGCTTGCTGCCAATGAGTGTACTTACTGCACCAAATCTCTCCTTACTGTCAGTGAGTATACTGCCCCAAAACTCTGCTTACAGGCAGTGAGTGTACTGCACCAAGCCTCTGCTTACTACCAATGAGTGTACTTACTGCATCAAACCTTGACACATCCATTTCAGTCTCTCATTCCAAGTTTTTGAAGTTCACAGTCCAAGCTTCCAATAACATCATGTGTACAGGATGCATATGTACTTCCATGCATCTACATATGCATATTATCCTGCGAATCCTAGATTGTATGTTGTTAGAAACAGTTTGACTTTGGCTTCTTTTTCTACACTGCTGTTTACATCTTCATGAGTACTTTCATGTGTTGAACAGGTATGCTAGTTGCAGTCAGTTTTACTCTAATATTACAGGCCATGATAATCATGTTTGGAATGCTGGGTGTGTTTGTGTCCCTTACCAGAAATGTAGCATGCATTGAACATGTTTAGAATGATGTCTGCACATTTCCACATTTTCCTTAGTCACATTGTACAAATTGCCTTTAGCATCAATTCAGGCAGTTCATGCTATTCATACATAATGTGATTTGTAATATTTTATCGCACCATCTGAACATTTATATACATGCTGTTATGTCTACCGCCCAAGAACAAGACAACAGCCAACCTCCTACACAAAGTATTGTACTATATACACACACTACAGCAGACATACAGAATGACTACCTTTGACCCTTATGTTTTACACTGTCAGTCACCAAATTGCAGTCCCTAAACTTACATGTATGTCCACAGTAGGTGGTGTACCTGTTGTACATTCCTTTTTTCCTAATAATTTTGTATTTGTCCATAAACATCTGCATATATTCTGTGATGGTGTTATCAATGTTATGTCTATTGTGTTGCATTAGGCAATTTAGATATTTGTATAGGATGTATGATGTTCCCTATTGACAGCTCTCAGATGATTTAGGGTCTATATTAGAACACCGAACATTTAAAATGTCGATTGTGTTCTAATATCGACCCATTTTCAGCGAACGCTGAAAATATTGAAGAAACAGAAAACCAAATTTTTTCCTAGGGAAAGAATTTGGTTGTCCATTTCTGTTGCTTCAGTGTTTTCAGTGCTCTGATGGAAAGTCACGGGTCGGGTTCAAGTAAGTGTGCGATTGTGTGGACGTGAGGGTTAGGGCGGGTTAGGTGAGTTAGGGTTAGGGCATGGGTCAGGTAAGTGTGCGATTGTGTGGATGTGAGTGTTAGGGAAGGGTAGGTGAGTTAGAGTTAGGGCGGGGGTGAGGTGACTGTGCGATAGTGACGGACCTTAGGGTTAGGGTTTGGGTTAAGGTAAGTGGATAGTTAGTGGTGTATGTATAGTTTAGTATAGGGTTAGGTGTAACAGTTTAGGTGTATATGTGTGGATTGCTGTTTGTTTGGTGTGCTTGTGCTGTGTGTATGTGTTTTGGAACAGCAATTTTCTTCCCTAGGAAAAAATTTGCTGTTCCGAATGTTCGATGCTTTGAATTTTCATTTGCTAGGGTTTGATATTAGAACACTCAAAATTTTGAATGTTCGGTGTTCTAATATAGACCCGATGATTTACTGTGGTTGTCATATGTGGTGATCATGTATTGACATTAATGAGCACATATCACATGTTTATCTATGTACATGTGTGCAGCTGGCATGTCAGCCAGATGGAGCTGTGTTACCTTAACAAGTACATATGGCTGTAGCCTTCATCGCCCATGCCTGGTAGTTTTCACCATTGTGTTCTCTTGATCAGCGGGTGAATGATCTGATAACTTCATTTCAGATATCTGGGGTTCTTGGGATAGATCATCCACACCTAGGACTGACAGGCTACCATGCTTAGATTTGATTATATCATGCAACATAGCGTACATGGTGACCATTTGCATAGCCTTTTTGGAGTTGTATTGCAGTGCCCACCTGGATCTGTCCAGATATCTGAAACATGATTTCAGTGTGCCAAATAACTGCTCACTGGTGCTTTTTTTGTCATGGTGTGTGTTTTGTTGGATGCATCCTCAATAGGCATACATGAAACTCTGAATGGATTCATGAGCCAGGGTTCTAGTGGAAAACTGCAGTCGCCTGTTGGTATAATTAGACAGACCATTAGACAGGTTGCTTCACATTGCCATGTTGTGAGATAGAACACATTAATCATGTTCAGATAACCAGTAGTAGACTCTCAGGGATCTCACCTTCTTGAAAAACTGCTCTTAGGGCACTTCCTATCCATATCGCTGTATCATGCACACTACCAGGGTGTGTTGTCATCAGTTTAATAATAAGACCATCTGCTCTGCAAACTACCTAAACACTGAGCAATGGCCAGCCCTTTCTGTTGAAGTAATGCTTTGAATCTGCTGCAGAAGGGGTTTTGACTGAAACAAGGGTACAGTCAATTACACAAGGAAACAAGGAAAACTGGCAATAAAATAGGACTATTCCATGACAAACTAGCACTGTTCAGGTGTTGCTGGGGAGTGGATGAACTCATGTGCTTTGCTGCACATAACTGTCAAGCACTGTCCTAATACTTCCCCAGCACCTGGTTGGGACACAGCTGTGGTATCGGCCATATGTTGCTGGAATGTACCTGAGGCCAATATACCCAAGCTCAAACACACTTTTGTTTCTTCTGGGACTGGGTTACCCTCACAGGCTGAGTAAAGACTTATGTGGGGGACACATCCCACACACAGCCTGCACTTGATCTCTGTCTAATCTTTATCTGTCGATTATTTCCTGATCAGAAAACTGGCTTAACTGATGCCTTGCTCAGCACTGTGCTGGCTGTCTACAGATAGGATGCATTTGCAGATTGTCCTCCAATACAGGCTGAAAAACCTTGGCCTGATGGAATGCATTATCAGCATTTTCCATTTTGTTAGAACTTACTGTGGAATTCACTGGAAGTTAATGAAATCTGGTATGTATTTTCCAATAGGAATATATAGCAAGAGTGGCCTCCACTGAATGCTTGCTTTAAAGTATTGATATACTAGTTTGTTGTATTATATTGACATAGAGTGTCCATGATCTGTTTTGGAATCTGGCACAAGTGAACAGTTTATGTCATACTCATTAGCACATGCGTCTGACATTTGGTTGTTCTTGGAATGTGCCCAACCTTAACTCACCAAATTCTTCCTTCTCTGCACTGGCTGTACACAAATATGCTTTGGGATCTAGCCCCAGGAGTCTGTATCTGTATTATATTAGGTGTGTGTATCATGCACAGTTCCTGGGTAATGGGTAGCTGTATTAGTTATAATTACATCAAATGTGTGTCTCATGCCTTCTCCTAATGTACAGGGCTGAACTATTACTTATAATTACATCAGGTGAGTGTGCATTTTGCAGACTCCCCTATTACAGAGCTGATATAATAGTTATAATTACATCAGGAGTGTGTATCATGCGCACTCCCAGGATACTGGGATGATAAAGTTGTTATAATTAGATAAGGTGTGTGTATTGTGCACACTCTCAGCATTCTGAGCTGATGTTGTATGTCTAATTACATCAGGTTTGTGTATCTTTGCACTGCCAAGTAATGAGTTGATAAATTAGTTATAATTACACTAGATGTGTGTTTCATGCACACTGTGTTGGTAATGGACTGATATATTATTTATAATTACATCAGAAGTGTGTATCATGCACTCTCATTAGGTACTAGGCTGATATCATGACATCAAATGTGTGTATCATGCATGCTTCCAGGGCAATGGGTTGATACATTATATCTAATTACATCAGAAGATTGTGTATAATTTGCATTCCCAGGTAATGGGCTGATAAACTACTTACAGTTACATCAAATGTGTGTTTCATGCACACTCTCTGGGTCCTAAGCTGATATAGTTATAATGATATCAGATGTGTGTATTATGTGTGCTCCCAGAGCACTTCACTGATATATTAGTTATAACTGCATCAGGTGAGTATCATAATAACTGCCAGGGTACTGCACTGATATATTAGTTATAGTTATAAGAAATGTCAGCTCACACCCACTATTGGTCACTTCGGAAAGGTCGGTTACAAAAAGCAACCCGACAGACAAGCACCAATTGCTTGTAAACACTACCAGTCCACAAAAGTTACTCTTTTTGATAGCGAAAAACAGTGAAAAGCACTTTACAACATTATGCCAACCCCACAAAAGAAAAATAAACAGAATGTTTCAACAGAAAAAAAATGTTTCCATCAAAGGAAAGCACAAGCTGACTGTCAATACTCGGAAGCCTCAGAGGAGTGTGCCCTTAGCGGCAGTAAAGCTCTGAAGGGCTTTGCACCAAAACTTGTCTTTTAGTCAGCTCAGCTTGAGCTGCTTGATGATTTGGGTGTGTGGAAGATGCTCTGAAGTTTTGGAAGCTGGCCGGCTGGTATAGCCTTGGCAGGATATAACCCATATAGATGTGCCTACTGCAGCAGTGATCAATATGATGAACGCCTTTCTTTTCAAATGCAATTCTGCGTTCTTTCTTTGAATGCATACCCAGCTAGTCAAGTGCAAACTCTTGTGAGAATTCCAGTCAAATGCAGATCTCAGGGGGAATTATAATGAAACTCATTACGTTCAAAAAAACCTGGGACTAGTTTACATCATTACCTTGCAATCTGTCTGCAGCTCCAGTTCTAGTACAATCATTTCTAAGGGCTTTAGCAAGTTGTCCTAATTTTGTAATCCATCTCAGAGCTTGCAGGCCAATAGACCCTAATGGAGAATTTGTCTGATCTACATCAGAATGGCTCTCCATTTGCTTGCCATTCACTACTGTTGATATACTTTATTTTCCCCAAATTAGTGTCAATTTGTGTGCCATGCATGCTTGCATACAGAGATGTATAAAAAATGTTTTAGTAACAAGGTAAGTTAAATGAACGCACAATCTCTTTTCAAGTGAAAAGCAGGGACAATATCTGGTTAAGTAATTTGCTCAGAAACACAGGGTGGGCAAATGGAAGCTGAGAGAAGAAAGCCTAGGGCTGCTATAGGACTTTGCCTCCCATATGAAGACTTCCCATGCACAAGGTACAAGGTTTGAGATAGACCAGATGGCTTAGTGATTAAGGTCTTCTCCTCCCATTCACAAGGTTCGATCCTGACCTCTGACCAATGCCTGTTTGGAGTTGGCATGTTCTCTCTGTGTCTCTGTGGGGTTTCTCTCATGTCCAAAAAACATGCTGAGTGTTTCCATGTCAAACTCACCAATGAGTGGAGCTGAGGGCAGCGGCACAGGCTCTACATGGTGCCCTATAGGGGGAAGAGTTGTACAGACCAACCACTTTGGGCATCTACTGTGGTGCGCAGTATCCTCAAGATAGGAGTACACGGATCACAGACCACGTGCCGTGGCAGGGCTAGCTACTCGATGGTGTAAAATATGGCTCTAGGTGATTCAGTCATGTTGACTAATGTCACCAAAATGGGCATGGATAGTTACCGGCGATAAGTGGGTTAAGGACCCGGCCTACTCTGACCCATGCCAGGAACCCATGCTAACGATAGGGGGGTATATGTGCCCCTATAGGCCAATGTGTGCCCACCATAAAGCTCAGCAGCCCTGGGTCAATAAGCTACTGGCTATCTGGTGTCTAGTTTCCCAACCTGGGTTACATGAAGTAGCTCTGTTGAGCGAAAGCTGGATGTAAAACCAACCAACCTGCCAAACATGAACTGAGAATTGCTACACATAATGTAGATTCACTGACAGGCCGCAGCTTGGAAGTGGATGACATGATGATACAGAGGAGGCTGGGCATCCTATGTATCCAGGAGACAAGATGGAAGGGCAGTGCAGCAAAGCCACTTGGCTTGGGATCCAGAGTCTACTACTCAGGTGGAGAGCAGGCAAGAAATGCTGTAGGAATTGTGGTGAGAGAGAGGCTTCAGAAGGCAGTAAGGGATATCATCAGAATTAATGACAGACTCATGGCAGTCAGACTCCAATGTAATGGTAGAGCAATATTTATAATCTCAGCCTATGCCCCACAGCAGGGTTGTGATAGTGAGGAAAATAGTTCATTCAGACAGCAGTTGTAGAACCTACTAGATAAAGCATGACAACATGAATTGGTGTTGATAATGGGCGATGTGAATGCACATATCAGGACAGACAGAACAGGATATGAGGACTGCCTGGGTCCACATGGGTGGGGCAACAGGAGTAAAGAAGGAGAAGCCATTCTAGACTTCTCTCTGGCAAATGGCTTGAAAGTAGCTAACACATGGTTCAGAAAGAGAGACAGTCACAAGATCACATACAAGAGTTGTCAACATGCAACTCAGGTAGACTTCCTCCTATTAAGGAAAAGGCACCAGTGTAGAATCCATGATTGCAAAATCATCCCCAGTTAAATAGCTGGCCCACAGCATAAACCACTAGTTGCCACAATCAGCTGCAAGCAGTGGTCAGAGAAGGCTCTAAGGTCAACAGAGACCAGGCTGAAGACCTGGAAGTTGACTGGAGAGAAAGTACAACAGTTCAAGGAATTACTCAGGGCTCTAGCATCCCAAGAAGGGGAGGAAATAGGTGGAGTTGAAGAAGAATGGCAGCACCTAAAAACAGCATGTGTTAGGACTATAGAAAAGATATATGGCCAAGCCAAGTATGGAAATAAGGCACATAAGGAAAGCTGGTGGTGGAATGCAGAAGTCCAGGAAGTCATCAAAAGAAAAAAGGAGTGCAGGAAGAAGTGGGAGACAGAAAAGACTGACCAGGCTAGGAAGGACTACTGGTTGGCTAACAATGAAGCTAAGAAAGAAGTTGCAATAGCAAAGAAAAGGGCATCGGAGGCACTGTACCAGCTTCTGGAAAGTGACTCATTAAGGGGCACAAAGAAACTATACCAGATTGCAAGGCAAAGACAGTAAGATAAACAAGATAGTCAGACACCCTTCATAAGGGATGCCAGAAACAACCTGCTCACCAGCCCAGAGGACATCAAAGGCAGATGAAAGGAGTATTTCCAGCAGCTTCTGAATGAAGAAAACCACACAGAAGCTGTACTGCTCCAGAAACAGCCTATGATGAGAGAAGAAGAGGATCCCACCCTAGAAGAAGTAAGAACAGCACTAAGGAAGATGAAATCAGGTAAAGCGGCAGGCTCAGATGAGGTTACAGCAGATATGATAAAGATGCTGGTTGAGATAGGGGAGAAATGGCTCCTGAAGGTACTAATAGTAGTGTGGAGAGAAAGGCATATCCCAGATAACTGGAGAATAAGCATACTCATGCCAGTGTACAAGAGCAAAGGGGACATCCACAACTGTGGGCAGTACAGAGACATCAAACTCCTATCACATTGCATGAAAGTTCTGGAGAGGATGATTGCTACACGGATATGCAGAGTAGTAGAATGTAAGATGGGAGATGAGCAGTTTGGATTCAGATCAGGATGCAGCACAATCGACCTGATGTTTGCATTGAGATGGATACTTGAGAAGAAGCTAGTGATGAGGAGAGAATCCAACTGGGCATTCCTAGACTTGGAGAAAGCATATGACAAGGTCCCAAGAAAGTTGATCTGGGCAGTACTGCGGTGGTTTGAAGTCCCAGAAACATTGGCACATAATACATTTGTACATTAGTGCAGGGTATGTATAAGGATCCAATGACTCAAGTACGAACAGTGTTCGGCCTCACAGAGGGGTTCCCGGTGGGTGTACATCAAGGTTCAGCTCTGAGCCCACTGCTGTTCACACTGGTGATGGACTATATTAGCAAACAGGTTGGAGGGGACGGATCAACAAAGCTGCTGTATGCAGACGATGTGGTAGTACAGACAGACTCTGAGCTAGAACTTCAGCAAAGGATAGGAGAATGGAATGCAACTCTGAAGGCACATGGGATGAAACTAAGCACAGATAAGATGGCGGTAATGGCAGCAAATTGGGGAAATCAGAAGAAGCTAAGAATAGAGATAGAAGGGAAGATAATGGAACAGGCAAACAGCTTCAGGTATCTGGGAGGAGTAGTTGAGGCGAAGGGTAGTCTGAGTGAAGAGGTCAAAGCTTAAATCAGAGGGGCTGCAGCCAACTGGCATAGAGTGTCAGGTGCAGTCTATGACAGAAGAATGCCAAAGAAGCTGAAAAGTAAGGTGTACAAGACAGTAGTGCGACCAGTACTACTGTATGGTACAGAAACCTGGGCTGTAAAGGCAGAACAGTTGAAGAAGCTAGAGGTGATGGAAATGAAGTGCCTGAGAAAGGTGATAGGATGCACACTGTGGGACAGACAAAGAAATGAGGACATAACAGCAGAAGCCAAAGTAGCTCCAATTGCAGAAAAGATCAAAGAAAACAGATTACGGTGGTTTGGGCACATGTAGAAAAGCAGAAGAGAATCTGGTGAGGAAGATTTGGGACAGACAGGAAGAAGGTAAGAGGAAGTGAGTACATCCAGCAAAGAGTTGGATGGATTGTGTGAAAGAAGATCGGCGACAGTTAGGCATGAGTGTTGAAGAAGGCAGGTGTGTGGCACTGAATCAAGAGAGTTGGCAATAGTTAACACGATATCCCGACCCCATGTAGAAAAATGGGAAAAAGTGGGCTGCTGCTGCTGCTGCTGATGATGATGATGAATCTTCAGCCATTGTGTGAAACTGACAAGCAAATATAATAGCTGTAATGATGGTGTAATTAGTAAGGTACATTGTGACATTACAGCTGGAGACTGCAGTTCCAAGATCAGATGTATGGCTAGTCCTTAATAATAAAAGTAGATGCAAAATTACATGTTTTAATATCAAAAACTACCTAAATCTATAGTGTACATGATGAGGGTATTTTCATCTCCATGATGTTCTTATTTACCAGGCCCTAGAGGAATTGTTCCTCGACAGGGGCTATGATGGTGAAATGATACATAAGATCAAGTCTTCCTTTATATCAAAGGAAGACAGCATTTCAATAATAGATAGGGCTCATCCGAGACTACATCAGCAGCATGTTAGAGACTTGGATACACACAGGGTTAGTTTCGTACTCAAATTCACCAGTGATATTAAGCATATCACAGGTGTTATATCCAAAACTTGGCACATTCTGACCATGGATAGTGATATAAGAAAGATAGTAGGTACTCAACCCACCTTTACATATAGAAATAGTAAAAATTTAAGGAGGATTTTATGTGTAGAGAAATATGAAGGGTTAGTAAATAGTCAAGTTAACATCAGAAAGAGGCTGGGCACCTATCCTTGTGGTAAATGTAATATGTGTAGTTGGATTTCCACCGATCAAGTATTCATACATCCTAGCCTAGATTTTAAATATGAACCGAAACACATGGCAAGCTGCGAAGATATGAACATCATATATATGGCAAACTGTGGGATGTGCCAAGCATTTTATATAGGCATGACCACAAGACGCCTAAGAGATAGGATACATGATCATCTATATGATATCAAGAAGTTAGACAACAAGAATGCCCTAGTTAAACATATATTAGAATATCCTGGACACACTTTTAGTTTCAAGGTACTGCAGAAAAAAACCCTTAACAAGAGGAAAGGGATAATTTTAATGAATTGGAACATATAGACTTAGGCTGGATTTTGAAATTGAAGGCACATTATCCTCCTGGCCTTAATTCTTATGTAAGCATTAGATCTGCCTTAAAGGTGCATAAATGATCATATTTTTTTCCTGCAGCACTTTTTATATAGTCTTTCCTACAGTATTTTTCACACAGCTTTATTCATATTGTACCTGGTATTTATTGTTCATTTATTATGGACCATTTGGAGGACTTTTGCATCTCTTTTCCTCCCTCTTTCATTGAATATGTTTTTATTGTGAAGCATTGGATGCTTGTATTTAGCTAGAATTAGTTTGATGATTACAGTTATTTCAAGTACATTTATATGTTTATAGTTTCATTCAGTCAGATTCATGTGATTTATAATAGAATTAGCAGATGCTTTTAGTTTTGTTTATGTAGGTTAGTCTATCTATTTTATTTGATAGTACTTAAATACAATGAAATCAGTAAATGTTCTTAAATATTATGTATGTATGTATTTCATAATTGTCAATGGAGTTACTTTGGTTCAGCATTTATTTAAACAAAGATGTAATATAGGAGCATTTTAGACGTTTTTAGCATGGAAGAAAGGATACACCCTTTGATTGATTTAAATTGTTTGATTATTTGATTGACTGATTATTTGCTACACCTGATGAATTAGAAGGGGCTAGCTATTCCATTTCATTATATAAATGGATTTAGATAGTCAATGCATTAGATCAGAAGAAGCGTGCAGTTTGTGCACGCGAAAGCGCTCATCCTTTTTTCAATAAACTGTGGATTTTATCGTGGTGGTCTACTTCTACTTGTCTTACTACAGTTTTTTCCGTTTTTAGAAGAGACCTTTAGGAGCCAGGACTATTTTTGGTTGCTGATGTTCTTATTTACACTTGCTTCAAAAATATTCTTATTAAGACTTTGATTAGCATTTTGCATAGCATATATGTAAGAATCTCAACCTTTACCATATATATATATATATATATATATATATATATATATATATATATATATATTATAGTACTGAATTATGCACATTTTGATGTAAATGGTACTTTTGTTATCCTACATAGACTTGAGTGCAGTTTCAGAGGCGGATTTATATAATTTTTCTTTTAGCATAGTTTTCTGAAAACTGATAAGTCCTGTTATTCACAGTTGTGTTGCTTTCTGTAGTACATTGTTAGTGTGTTTTTTAACTTTTCTCTGTTACATGACCATGGAGTTAGTATATAAAAGTTTGATGAGAGAGCAGTTCTGCTTTTGTAAAAATGCCTTTTTTGTGTGCTTTCTGCTATTTTCTGGTTATGTGTTTTGATTTAGAAAAAATCAACAGAACATGTCAGTGTATAATGGTTTAAATTAAACTGTCTGTCTGTACTTTTTAAAGCAAGTCCAAAGACTGGATTCCAAAAAAAAAATGCTGTTGTATAATATGCCTAACTGAACTGCTATACTATGACTGCAAAACAAAGGCTTAATTGAGCCGCTATTCTATGGCTCATTACAAAACAAAGACTGCAACATTCTCCATTTGGTACATGTTCATGGCAAGTGGTAGGGCCTTACATGTAATTCCAAAAGGGGAAATTGAATACTACATGTCTAACTAATGTTTTTTAGTGTGTGTGTGTGTGTGTGTGTGTGTGTGTGTGTGTGTGTGTGTGCGCTTGTGTGTGTGTGTGTGTGTGTGCGTGTGTGCGTGTGTGTGTGTGTGTGCATACGCGTGTGCTTTCTGCTATTTCCTGGTTTGTGTTTTGATTTAGAAAAGTTAACAGAACATAAGTCATTGTATAACGATTTAAATAAAACTGTTTGCCTGTACGTTTTGAAGCAAGTCCAAGGACTGGATACCAAAAAAAAATGGTGTAGTATAACATGTCTAACTGAGCTGCTATACTATGACTAATTACAAAACAAAGGACTGCAGCATTCTCCATTTGGCAGATGTTAATGGTAAGTGGGAGGCCCCTACATCCAGTTCCAAAAGGGGGAATTGGATGGTCCATGTCTAACTAATTCTGTGTTGTACATTGTTGTGCCTTGGCAATGTGGCAGACCAAATCAATAGAGAAGCCCACTGAAATTAATGGGATTCTCTTTGTGTAGAAGGCTGTACCTGTAAGAGGAAAATGTACTACAGGCAGTAGCAAGAGGAAAGTCAGACCAGTTGTAGCAGCAAGTTCCACAAACAGATGGAACTGCAGTGCAGCTAACCAGAGTTCATGGGGACACTTCTTTTGATCTTATTCTCACAATGGCGAGTTTGAGTTATGCCCTAAATTCCTTGGGGATGTTCATCTCAAGGGTTTATGGGTTCATAGATGTGTACTAGGCTAATGACCACAAGGGCCTTTTTAAGTCTAACTATGCATCCTAAATCTCTGACAAGTCGTGGTACCCCTGATAAGTGTAAGCAAGGGCTTGGGAAATAAGGCATTTACAAGCACGGGTCTGGGCTATGAACCATTTACAGGCTGCCTTACAGGCTGCCTGTGTCTATTAAAGACATGGGTGCCAAACTAGGTATGAGTTTCCTGTTCCCCATCCAATTATCCATGTTACACTTGAATTGGATTAGGGAGGAACTCTGCTTTACATCAATGGGGAGCATGTTAACAGAAGGAGTAGTCTCTGGGATACATACCTGTCTCTCCAGCATGCCCTGTTTATAGCACAGGTAAGGTTTATATCTTTAGAATGGGTAATTCTGCTGCTTTTTGTTTAGCAGATGTGCAGGAGGTCCATCAGTGTGGGGTCTGACAATGCCCTGTATGCCAGGCATAGATCTCCCCTCAAAAGCCTGTAGGAGACAGAATGCAGGGGTAGGACCTTGAGGTAGTCTGCACCTGACATGTTACTTATACTCTGTATTCTTTTATTGAGAAACCTCTGTGGATGTTCCAGTTGTTGGTTGTGCCTGGTTAGGTACATACCAAAGGGGACATTTTACTCAATGATAAGTCTGATGAATGCCAAACACAGTGGACCAATGACCTCTTTGTACCTAGATGCCATACCTTTGTTTATAAGTTGCACAGCACAGAATGATTTCCTCACTACTATAGGCACATAGGTTCATAGGTTCATAGGTTCATAGGTTCATACTAGGCTATCTGCCCAAGGGCATTTATAAGCCTAGCCCATAGTTATTTGGCTTTCGCCACCCCTTTAGTTTGAATAAAACTATGCCTATTATTTTGCTGTGCCTCTGTCAAGCAGTGACACTGAAGTAATCCCTGGGGTATATCTGCGATCTCCCATCCATTGGTCAAGATTCCTCTTGAACAAGGCCAGCGAGGTGCTCTGCCTCACATGTACCGGGATTTTGTTCCACAGCATAGGGAGTCTCTGGGTGATGAATCTGTCCCTCCAGCACATTCTATTAATAACCGTGTCAAGGTTTAAGTTTCCGCCCTTGTGGTTCTGAGGGATCTAGATTTTTGAGGTGAAGCATATTCATCAAATCTGGGTTTGACATGGCCTTATATGTCAGGCACAGGTCACCTCTGAGCAAGCGGTATGAGACTGAATAGAGCTGGAGTTCTTTCAGTCGGGCAGCATAAGACATATTTTGAGACCCTTTATCCTTTTGGTGAGGAACTTTTGGGGCCTTTCCAGCTGCTGCAGGTGTCGGGTCAGATACATTCCGAATGGGGCATTGTACTCAATCATAGGTCTAATGAGTGATGAGTACAGGGTCGATGACCTCCCTTGATCTAGATGTGAATCCCTTCATGATCAGGTGGGCAATGTAGAAGGTTTTCCTAACTACTTTAGCAACATGAGTGTCAAGCGAAGGCTACTGTCAACCTGGGTCCCCAGATCCCTGATGACTTCTTCTGTGCTCAGTGGATTGCCACCTATATGGTAGCTAGGGGTAACCTTGTTTTTCCCGAAGGGTATGACTATGCATTTCTTGGCATTTAACTTTAGGCCATGGCTCTGGCACCAGTTATCCATTTCTGTGAGGCCCTTCTGAAGGATATCTGTGTCAGATGTGTTTTCGACTATGGCGCCCAGTTTATAACCCTCCTGTGTTTGCTTGTACTTCAGAAAAGTAGATGCCGAACAAGAGTGGACCCAGGACTGAGCCCTGTGGGGCACCACTTGTGACAGGCTTTGAGTCTGACATGGCTCCAGCAACTCTGACCCTGTGGGTTCTGTCACTTAGCCAGTTTGCAACCCATCTTGTGATGTATGGGTTTACATTCAAGCTGATGAGTTTTTCAATGATACCTGAGTGGGGTATTGTGTCGAAGGCCTTTGCCAGGTCAAGGTAGGCTGTATGGACTGCCTTTCCCTCATCAATGGCCCTGGTGACTGTCTCGAAAAAGTCAACCAAGTTTAAAAGGCATGATCTGCCTTTGACAAAGCCAAACTGGGTTGGATCCAAAGTCTGCAAGTTCCCTATGTCTTTATTTATGAGTTCCATTATGATCCTCTCCATGGCTTTGCAGATAAGGCTTGTCAAGCTAATGGGACGGTAATTTCCAGGGTCGGTGGAGGCACCGCCCTTGTGAAGTGGGACCACAGTCGCCCTGCGCCACTCCCTGGGGACGTATCCTGAAGTGAGGCTAAGATTAAACAGCTGTCCTAACTGCGGGTTTAATTCCTCATTGAGTTCATGGAGCACACAGCCGGGGACACCATCCGGTCCCATGGATGCTGTGTTTTTGCTTTGGAGAGAGCAGTTCTCACCTGGGCGTTGGAGATGTTTGGGGGCTACGATCCTGTGGTATAGAGATCTCTCCTTTTGGGAGGGGAGAAGTTTGCACTGAACCTGTCAGCCAGTATGTTGGCAATGTGTGTAGGTTCAGTAATCTTCACATCATTTTGAACTAATTCTGAGCATATCTGGGAGTTTCCTCCTAGGTTTCTAACATAGCTAAAGAAGGCCTTATGATTGTCTTTTGAGTCCTTGGCGATTTTTCTCTCAAAATTTGCCTTGGGTGATTTTATGAGAGCTCTTAGCTTTTTACTTATAATGATCAAAGGTGTCTTACCTTTCAAGGATTTTGCTCTATCTTGTAGTAGCTTCCTCCTTTTGTTGTAGAGCTTGTTTATGGCTGGGGTCCACCAGACTGGACACTTGCCTTTGGTACAAAGAGTCTTAGTTTTGTTTGGGATTGCCTGATCCATGCAGTCCTGTAGGTGCTGGTAGAAGGCATTTGTAAGTGATTCAGCGGTTTGAGTAATGTTTACCACTGTCTCAGAGGCCTTAAAGGAGACCACACTAGTTTTTAGAAGTGTGAAGTCGGCTTTTGAGAAGTTTTTCACTGTGGTCTTTTTTATTTCAGGTGGGGGCGGGATGAGGACCTCCAGCGAGATTAGTTTGTGATCTGATCTCACCAGTGAGGGGTATACTTCCGGTGTTGAACATTGTGATCCCATGTTCGTGATGATGAGATCAAGTATGTTTTCTCCTCTTGTGGGGATCGTGACTAGTTGTTCCATGGCATTTGAGTTTATGAACTCCAGGAACCTTTGGGCTAGAGTGTTTGGGCTTGAGTAGTGTTCCCAGTCTATATTAGGGTAGTTGAAGTCACCTAGTATGATGGTGTTTGGAGATACATTTATCCACTCCAATGTTTTCAGGAAGGCCATGTGAGGTTCCTGAGTTTGAGAGGGTGGCCTGTAACATGCTACAAATTGCAGAGCAGTCTTGCCTATGGTTAATTGCACCTGGATGGTCTCCGATGCATCGTGCGTTGCCACCAACCTTGAGGTGTGGGTGTCCTTTATGAATATGGACACCCCCCCCCTCCTTTCTTGGTGTTGTCCGGATTTTGGGGCGGAACATGAAATGAGGTGAAACCTGATAGTGCTGGGGTGCTCTCAGGAGCCTTGAACCAGGTTTCTGTCACAGCACAGACATCGATGTTCTCCATACTGAGAAGGGCCTCGAGTGCGTGCATCTTGTGATTGAGACTTCTGGCATTGAGCAGCATTACCCTTAGTTTTTTTTATTTTTTTATGTTCTAGGGTGGTAGGTTTAGAATTTGAGCCTTGTCTAAAAAGGCACTATTGGGGTGGCAAGAGCCTTTGCCAATATCCAGAAGCCTAGGGGTGACAGGTGCAAGCCGTCCCTTGTGAAGCAGCATGGCTTGTCCAGCATGTCATCCCAGGCAGACAGACATTGGATCCCCTTTGAATGACACCAGAATTTAAGCCAATTATTAAAGCTGATCATCTTATCACTGTATTGTGGCATCATTCTAGGTGAAGGTAGGATACTGCTCAAGGTCAGGGTCATACCTGCCTGGGCTACATAATCAGAGAGCTCCTCAATGTCTCTTTTCATGTAGTCCAAGGAGGTACGTCTCAGGTCGTTGACACCAGCGTGGACAATGACTGAGTCGTACTTGTACCTGCTGTTGAGAGACCTGAGTGCTTGCGTTATGTGGCAGATTCTAGCGCCCGACAGGCAGCTTACTGTGACCTTCTCCTTACTCAGTCTGGTGAGCGGGATGTCAGTGTGTCTGACTATGGAGTCACCTATGACAAGTATGTTTGGTGTTGTATTTGGCCTTAAGGGCAGTGACTGCTTTGCACACTGATTTTGTTGTTTATGTGTTGTTTGTGTGGTGTATTGAGTTTGCAGTTGCTTGGGTGTCTGCTTTGGAGGCCTCTGCTGTTTAGGTAAATTTTACTCAGAGTCTCTGAGTATGTCTTAGTGTGTTTATGTGTTTGATTCAGTGGTGTGGTTGAGTTATGTGAGACTGGTATTGTGGTGTGTGTAGTTGCCTTCTCCTCCTGCCTGGTCTTGCCAGTCCTGAGTTGAGAGAGCTCAGCCTCCAGTCTGGCTAAATAGCTGCATCTCTCACAAGTGTTAGTGTTACGTGGGAGGAGGAGAGGGTTGTCCGTGTACATGAGGCAATTGTAACACTGTCTCAGAATTCCCAGATTCACCAACTGGGCAGGAGAGGACGCCAGCATCTGACCCTTCAACATGCTAGAAAGAATTATGAGTTGGTATGAGACAGAAAGTAGTGGGCTTAGCAGGAAGTGGGCACTCCTGGGGGTTTTGCTAGTGAGAGATTTGTATAATATAGGAGTGCTTGACCTGCAAAGAGAATGCTTATAAGACAAGGGATATGCTTATAAGACAAGTGCTGAGCTTTTTGAGAAGAAAAAGCTATTTGGAACAAGTGCTGCACTTTTTAGTGTAGGTGTAAACTGTTTAGGTTCCTAACAGAGCAGTTCTAAGGGAAAAATTGAAGAACAGACTTTCTGGAGCCAGAAAGAGTTTAACCTTGTTTAACCGGCGCTGCCCGATGCTGCTCTAGTGGCAACTCCGCGCTAAATCGCGCTAAAGCACGTTAAAGCGTGCTTGATAACAGAGGCTGGAAAGAAGCAGGAATAGACCCAAAAGGGACAATAAAACTACAGTTTCAAGTCAGTAACCACCTCTACGGGGGGCAGGGAAGCTGCTCAATGTTATTCACTGCCACTGATCAACAGAGAGACCCTCCCTCAGCCCAAGCAAAAATGGCCTCACAGAAACTTTCAAACAGTTCAGGAACAGCAAGCCTGTAACTGAACTTTTTTAACTCTCAGAAAAGTGGGAAAAAAGCAAGATTTTTTTGTTTTTGTTTTTTACAGAGATAGCAGAGGTTCACAAGTAATATCAAGTTATAACAGTGCAGTAAATGACCCCACACAAGAGTGCTAGGTCAAGGACAGAAAATATGCAAGTTTTAAGAAAAAAACGATTTAAAATTAAGTGCAAACAGGAAATTCAGCAAACAGCATTTGGTTGTGCTCTAAATACAGCTACTAATACAGAAATCAAGTTTAACAAGCCAGAAAATGCTCAAGCTAGGCAGCTATGCAGAAAAACTTAGCAAATAAACAGAGAAAAAATACTTAAAATCTCAAAAGTGGTTCCCTTTTTCTCTCAGCGTTTTTTCCTCTTGGAGGGTGCTTCACCAACAGCCAACAAGCTGATGGTCAAAGGCTAAATTACTGTTTATGTGTGTCCCCAAATCCCTAATTACTGGGTCAGCTCTTAGGGGTATGTCAATATGATAGTTACCAGGGGTGTATGACTTCCTGAAGGATACTATTATGCATTTCTTGGCATTTAGTTTTAGTCTATGGCTTTGACATCAGTTATTCGTCTGTGTCAGCCCTTCCTGGAGAACATTTGTGCCATTAGGGTATTCTATGACTGCTCCAAATTTGCAATCATATGCAAATTTAGTCAGCCAGAGGCTATTGACATTGGCCTTGACTTCAGAGAAGTAAATGCCAAAAAGAAGCAATCCCAGGATCAATCCCTGAGGGACTTCACTTCTGACTGGCCTCTTTGTAGGGGTAGACTCTCCAATTCTAACTTCTTGAGTCCTGTCTGTGAATCATTTGGCTATCCACTGGGTGATATAAGGGTATATACCTAATCTTTTGAGTTTGTCAATAATGCCCAAGTGGGGCATTGTGTCAAATGCCTTGGCCTGGTCAAGGTAGACAATGTGAACCATTTTGCTATCATCCATTGGTTTGGTGACCTGTTCAAAGAAGTTGACTAGTTTAAATAGATATGACATGCCCTAGATGAAAATAAATTCGATTGAGTTCAGTGTCTGCAGTTTCTGGAGGTTTCCTATGTCATCATTGATCATTTCCATGATAATTCTTTCCATGGAATTGCATATGAGACTAGTGAGATTTGTGGGTTTGTAGATATCCCACCTTTGTGCAGAGGGATGACTGTTACTGTTCTTAATTCATGAGGCATGAAACATGTTTGGAGGCTACAGTTAAATAGCAAGTTCAGAGGGCCTGATAGTTCATGTTTCGTGCTATGCAGAAAGCATCCTCGGATATTGTCTGGGCACATTGATGCAGTGTTCTTGGCCTTAGAGAGAGAGAGAACATTAATGACCTGTACCCTAGTGATAGTAGGGGGAGTTATATTTGATAGTATTTCCTGAAGGAAGGTTGAGGGGGAGAAAGGGATAAAGCTGGACATGAATTTGTTAGCCAGTAGGTTTGCTATATCTTCTTAGTCAGTATAGGTAGCTCCATTAACAATGAGGTCTGCACACAGCTGTGTATTGCCTTTAGGGTTGTGGATATAGCTAAAGAATGCCTTGTAGTTCTCCTTGGCATGGGAAGCCAAAGTTTCCTCAAATTTGGCTTTAGTAGATTTCATCTGTCCTCTGAGTTGTTTGTTTGGTTTGATGAGAGTGCTTTTATCCTGCTGGGTGCTACACCTCCCAGTTTTTACCATGATTTCTTCCATATACTATACAGCCTATTTATACTGTGAGTCCACCATTTTGGCAAACAATTAGTTCTGTACTTCTTCCTGGTGTTTATAGCTGCCTCTATGCAGCTATCATCATGCTTGTATATGGTTTCTGTTAACAGTTCCATGTAGGCAGCAGCATAGGCGCTGGAACCATAGAGTGAGGGGGAGGGGGCACCCCCTCACACTTTTTACCAGAAGTCCACGGTGGAGTTTTCTTTAAGGACAACCCAACGCACACTAATGTGGATTTAAACAAAAGCGTGCTCAGAAGTTAAACTACTGCTGCCGCTGTTAAGTGTGTGTGATTCTGTACAATGTCGAAAACTATTTCTCTTTCTCTCTGGTTTCTACATACATTTATTTTGTTGACTGACTCATCTTCTGGTACCTGCAGGCTGTAGATAGGCTGCTCTCCTGGAGTTAAGGTAATCATGGTGCTTTTTTCTGTTTAGGACTTACATAAGTTGAACATCCATTTTTATTTACAAAAATGCTGTGCATAAAACCAAGATCTGTTGCATTTATCTGTCTATCCAAGTTTAAATGGATTCCCGCTGTGAAGGTCTGTACTGCAATCACTCAGGATGTATTTGGATAATATCGCTGACTTTCATTTTAAGTTTTCCGCCTCTGTTGTAATAAGCTAAGCAAGTACCACTGCTTTTGCTCTCTCAGACAGTCCAGTAGACATTTGGCTCTGCTGTTGTCTATCCATGTTTTTTCAGAAAGAAAACTGAGAACTGACCTAGTTGTTTGGCATTTGGGAACTTGTGTGTACAGTGGCCTAAATTTTGACCAACATGTGCCCAGAGTCATAAGAAAGTCTTTCTATATTGCACACCTTATAAACAATTTTTTTGTGACTAGACCTAGAGATGTTATTGTTCCTCTTTACAAAGCCCTCAGTAGGTCAATCATTTTGTATAATGACCACTTTGGCATGTATCTGTCCAGACCCATGCTACAGTTGGAATACCCACAGAAATACCTTACTAAAAGGATACAAGTCCTAAACAATAGGTCTTGCATGGACCACCTCAAAGATTTATCACTATACTCAGAATCCTACAGAGTGCTTAGAGGTGACGTATCTGGCATACAAGGCATCCTCCAACCTAATACAGATGGACCTACTGAACATCAGCAAGTCAAATGGCATCAGAAATACTCAGTCCAGGTATCTAAACTGAATGTTGTGGAGAGACAGATATATATATCACAGAGGCTACCACTGTTCCAGAACAGACTATCCATTCAAGTAAAACAAAGCTCATCCCTGTCCATATTCAAATACAACTTGGATATAAGGATGGGTGATAGAAAAGGTACTCCAGGATTGCACTGTGTGCCACTAATGGATAGAAGCAGTTCCTAAATGCTGCATCCCTTACATGGGTCTCCCTCAAATTATCTATGGTATGATCACAGTTATTCTTACTAGAGTTAATATACAATTATCAGCCATGGAATAAGTAAGACCAATCAGAAAATGTTAATTCAAGCACCAAAAGGGAATTGGATAAGCTTAAAATGTCCTCTACGTGAACCTATGTTGTGGTAGTAAATAGTTTTAAAAAATTGCCCTTTTTAGATCACTAAGTGCCCCTCTCACCCTCTGCCTCCCCCCCAGTCTTCAACAGCTTCCGGCACCTATGGGCAGCAGTGTTTTCATAGTTTATGGGGGTTTGAAATTTTGCCAGGTTATCACTTAATAGTAGGAAGTTATAGCCTTATAATAGTTTCTAAATTTTACAGGGTTAGCTGGGGTCCAAGGTTTTATTTTTACTTCAAAGGAGACCATTTTGTGGTTTGACCATACCAGAGAAGACATTGTACTAGGGGGTGTGCAGCACTCTTTCGTATTACAGAGGACCAGATCCAGTATTTTTTTGCCCCGCTCAGTGTACTGAACGTCTGGTCCGGGGAGATTGTGTTTACAAAACCTGGGAATCTCTGTGTCTGTACAGCTGATGTCATGTATGATTCTCATTTAATAGTGGGGTAATTAAAGTCACACGTGAATATGGCATTGGGTTGGGTGATGAGTGTTTCCAATAATTTTAAATACATGTTATTGGTTTCCTGGGTCATACAGGAGAAACTACAGCTTACAAGGAAGTGGTATGGGATTTTGCCTGTAGTCATTGTAACGTGGAGAAGCACAAGTGCATAGTCCTGTTTGACCAGCCATGAGGTATATTTATTTGTGATGTAAATTGAGATACCTCCACCTCTAGTCCCCTATCTGTGTAGTAGTGGTCTAAATGTGAGGAAGACAATATAGCCTTACACTGCCAGTGTGCTATCCGTGGTTTTAATCCATGTCCCAGTGAAATCACAGATGTCAGCATTCTCTAGGGTGAGGAGAGCCTAGCGGGTGTGGAATTTTGTATTTATACTCCTAGCATTGAGTAGTGACACCTTTACATTTTTTGGTTTTGATTTGCTGTGTTGGAAGTACTTTCAGTTTGGCATTGCCTAAAAAGGCACTATGGGGGAGGACAATATTTTAGCTAATATTCAAATGCCTAGAGAGAGAGGTATAAACCATCCCTGGGAAAGCAGCATGGTCTGTTTGCCATCTCTTTCCAAGCTGGCAAATATTGCACCCCCTTAGAATGACACCAGAAACTAAGCCATTTAAGTCCATCATCTTTTGTTCATACTGTGGCATCATCCTTAGAGAAGGTAAAATGCTGTTCAGTGCTAACCTCATGCCATCGTGGGATGCATATTCTGCAAGGTTCATGGTGTCTCTCTTCATATAGTCTAAGGAGATATATCTCAGGTCATTTAGACCCACATGGAATTTGACTGAGTCATACTGGTAGTAGTGGTCCAGTGATTTGAGTGTGTGCGTAACATGGTGGATCCTGGTCCTTGACAATTAAATGACCGTGACTTTCTCCTTACTCAGCCTGGTGAGAAGGACATTGGTGTGTCTCAAAATGAAGTCTCCAATGACTAGAATGTTGGATTGTGTGGTGGCTTGCCTTATAGGCTTATGAGTAGAGATTCCATGGGATGTAACTGTATGTGTTGATGTGGATGTTGTTTTAAAGGAGGGGATTCGGGGCTGCTGAGGGCATTTGTTCTGTGTACTTCATCTAGGAGATCTTTGGGGTTTAGGAAGGTTACATTTAAGTGCCTCAGCATATGTGGGTCTATGTGTCTGCTTTATGCTGTATGTGATGAGTGCAGTATCTGGTTTACATCTCTGGGACCAGTGATTGTCACTGCAAACTAGTTGCCTTGTGTGCAACTAGGTATTGGTGGAATTTCAGAGATGCTTTTTATAGGAAAATGTCAACTCAGGGTGTCTGCGTCTGTGCAGGGCACTGCCAAACACTTGGGGGAAACCAATAAGTAGACCCTGATGATTTATGAAGTATACAGTGAGATATTCTGAAGTTAGGTTTGACAGCAGCAAATCAAGCAATACTTACAGAAAAGAAAGCACCCTGGTCAAGAATGATGAAGAGAGGGGATTTGCCTGAATGCCTACTGCCTGGCTATTACTAGTGCTGGTTTCATCACATGGTGGTAGGATACAATGCTTATTTGCTTGTTCTCTCATCAGAAGCAACAAAAATCCCAAGATAAGAAGCAGGTCACAGGCTCTTTGGTGATCAACAGTGTTGCTCCAGATGATGCAAGGCAGTGTAGGCTTGTTGTAGACTTTTTCTGGTAGATTTCATGAATAGCAACTAGACCATTTGTGAAGGTCCAACACAGACACTCACTGTCAATCAGAATCATTCAAGATCAATGCACTCTGCTCCTTCTCTAACCAGGAGCAAAATAAAATCACAAATACCAAGCTGACACCTATGAAACCGTTATTGGGCTTTTTTGGTGATCATCAGTCTCCAAGAAATAATGTTTCTATGTTCCTTCTCTTACCAGCAGGAAAACAGAAGTGCTAATCCCAAGATGACCACTGAGAGGCAGAATGTGGACTCTCCAATCATTGGTGGTCTTGGACTAGATGTTACAGATTTAAAGGTAAGACTGAAAAATGGGTTAATATCCTAAGAGTTGTAGTGAGTGTGCACTAAGCAGTTAGATATGAATCAGAGGTTAACTTAAGCTTTAGCTAACTAAGTGGAGAGCCACTAATTTTAAAAGTGTGAGACAGACTGGAAGGGATGGGCATTTAATATTCTGGATCTATAAAATACAGTTTGATGACCAATAAATTTAAATAGCTGAAGGGGAGTGATTTCACAAAATGGTGATTTTGTTCTTACTCACAATAGCCAATGAAAGAAGAGAAGGATGGAAATATTTGTTCAAATTAACATAAAGGGCAGACATCTAGAAACACAGCTGAGTTTAAAACATAACAACATTAGGGTGAGAGGGTGGGGGAATTTTTTGCATGACTCACAAAAATGGTCTCTTTCCTAGCTTAAATATGTAATTAAAAGCAGAATAGAAGTAAAATACAGTGTAAAGAAAATAAACCACTATATATAAAATATAAGAAGGCAATGAAACAATAAAAAAAAAGCAAAAGCAAACTAACCATTTCCTCACAGCATTCTATTGTAGAGTCTGACTTGACGTTTTCTAATAATGGCCGAATCAATGGAGAAACCCACTGCAATGAATGGGTTTCTCTTTGTGTAGGAGACTCTCCCTGTAAGTGAAAAAATGTGCTGCAGGCAGTACTAAGACAAAAGTCGGACCACTTGCAGTACGAAGTTTAACAAACAGATGAAGCTGCAGTACAGCTAACCGGACTTCACTTTGTTTAAAAATAAATAAATAAAAGATTTACTTCCCTGACATAGTTCTCAATCTTCCCTCATTTTGCAGAAAGCCACTGATTTTTTTTCTTACATTTTGCCCTGTTCATCATAAAATTTTTGATCTTCTATTCTGGCATACCTCTCAAGTGTACCTCATTGTGAGGAACGTACCTCATTTGGGGTCTTAAAGTTCATGTTCCTCGACGTTCATCAAAGTTCCACATTGAAAGAGTCTGTCACAAATTCAGTGTTAGGAATTTTTTTTAAGTGAAATCTACGGTAAATTTATTAAAGGATGATCTTTATGAATAAAACCAGCATATTTTAACCATCCTATGACCTTCCTAGTTGAAGTTGTTAGTAAGCCATTAGTATGTGTTCCACATTTTGCCCATTTGTTCCACATTATGAAGGCGAGTGTTCCTCATTTTGGAGATGGAAGTTGAGAGCTATGTATTCTGGTAAGTCACTGAGGATTGCAGTCAGTTACAGCAAACATCGCAGTTTCACATTCTTATTGTTCAGAAGAGTTGGTGTGGCGGTAGCATTGTCACCTCACAGCAAGAGGTCCTCCCGTTCGATTCTCGGCTGGAGTGCCTTCTGTGTGGAGTCTGCATGTCCTCCCTGTGGTCGAGTGGCGTTCGAAAGACATACATAAATGGGCGTGCCTTCATCAAAGGTTGGGAATCGGGCTGGCACCATGGCATCGTAAAAATCTACTGCCAATCATTAGCGGACAGGAGTTCTGTTGTAGTGACCCCTAACTGGGAAAAGCCGAAAGAAGAACAAACATTGTTCAGAAGAGTTACGTTAATACAAAACCTGCATCATGTATATCATTCTATAAACCGTTTAAGTGAATTCAATGAATATTTAAAAATAGTCCTTGACATGAGACCTTTGTACTCCTGTTATTTTTGTTTTTGTCTCTGATGCTTGAATTAAGAGCTAGGTTCCCTATGATATAGCAGTCCTATACCCATGTCACTTCTCTTGTTATTAATTGCACGCACAATGGTCTTGCTGGCCAAAACGCCTAATTTTCCTGTGAACTTTACAGATGGAGCTATGGCAGACCAGGCAGGCTTCCTGCTTGCAATACCAGTTTTATCACTGAGATAGAGCTGCTCACCAGAGAACTTTGTTAGGACTCAAAAGAGACCCTACTTAGTCCGCTCATCAGTAAGGTTCACGCTGTGCCCAGTTATATAAAATATCCAGAACTGCATTGTTTGCTTGAATATAGTGGTTCCCTGTTGAATTCAATATTTTGTGGTGCTTAGGTATTAAATTCAGTGGATACTGCCCTCCGGGATGATGTCATTCTAAAGGAGGGATTGAATTTTAATATTAGGTGTAACAATGGAGGGATTGCGGAAGAAGTGTGGGGGTCAACTACGCTCAGGTTGAAGAATCTAGCCCTAACAAAACTATAGAGTTGATATAACCCCCTTGCCATATTCAATAATAAATAATGCAGTTTTTCATAAAAAAGTGTGATATTTTTGTAATTTGATTTGTCAGTAAGTGCAGCCCCTCAAAATGTTTTTCTTGAAGCTGAAAATTGTTGCCAAACATAATGAAAGACTGATTCGTCAGTGCCTCAGTACTTAAACTAGTGTATAGACTACTAAATAGACATGCTAATTGCAGGTACAGTAAAGTCCTGTATCCTAGAAAGACTAGTTATCAACCACGCCCTTCAAGTAGAAAACTTTACATTAAAAAATAACATAAATGATACAAGTAAAATGCAGACAGACACGTTAAGGCATAAAACTTCCTTGTCATACACTATAGCAAATTATTCATTTATTATGGAAAGAGTGTATTCTTCTTTCTTTCTTTCTTTCTTTCTTTCTTTCTTTCTTTCTTTCTTTCGTGTGCATTTACATTTGATGTCCAACTACCCAACTTCACTGTGTGAATCTGAGCTATAAGTGATTGTCTCTGTTAAAGTAACAAACTGAGCTCATTTGCAAAAATGGGAAAAGAGGCTGTGGCTGGCTGGATGGATTAAAAAAAAAAGATGCTTGAATGCTGTTCTCATAGTCTCAGCAATACTGTCGAATGTAATTTTTTTCTTAATCACCCTGCTTTCTGTTAAAAAATAAGCCTAATTGGTGTCCACAAATCCCCAGCCATACAGCTGAATATAAAGTTTTTTTTTCTCTTAACCGTCTTCTTTTTGTTAAAAAAGAGCCTGAATGGTGTTTTCATACCCTCGGCCATACAGCTGAATACAAAGTTTTGTATTTCTCTTAACCATCTTCTTTCTGTTAAAAAACAATACTGAACGCTGTTTTCATACCCTCAGCCATGCATGCACATTTCAGAAAGGATTGTTAGCTGTAACATTGTGATGTTATATAAGGCCACTGTACTATTCAAAGGCTGTTTCTGGATAGGTATTGTTGATGTTATTGTCAGTTTTCTTATAATATTAGTGAGACCACCATTCCCTATTAATAAACCATGGCTCATGAACTTGAAAAATAATGATTATATGGTTAACTGGCCATTTTCTGTGCCAGTCACTTGTTTATGCTTTCTCTGCTGCTATCTTAGTTAACTTTAGTCTATTCACCTCTCCCCTTCAAGCTGTTCTGCACCTCTGTTGTTATCAAAAAAATGTAGTTAAATGAGGAAAACTCACTTTTCATATTCTTTTCACTTATTATATTTTTTGCAGGACCTTCCTTCTTCAAAACTGCAAGCAATTGCTGCATGATGAAATAACACAGCTTGTGTGGTTTCAAAGCTTTTGTTAGACCACTGCTCCTTTTATATATATTTTAGCAGTGAAAGCATAATTAAGAAACAATGAATTACCTGTTGAAAGATCTATGCTGACCATCATCACTGATTACATTCAACTATTTTGGGAGCTTTTTGCTACCCTCCCAGTGACATAACCATACAAAGCAAATGACAATAAGGGTGCAGAACCACTGTACAAATTATCTTTAAAGCTGTCATCATTAAAACTAAACATTATTCATTCTATTATTACCTACTTTATCTAGTAGGGGTCATTTTGAGCTAGAAACTACCCCAGCACTCAGAGTGGGTACAAGGTAGAACACATATTAGATAGGGCACTATTCCATTGTAGGACATAAAGCAACATCCAATTCAACCATGTATTACATATGCTGTTTAAACGCAGGCTGGCATTCCAAAAGGACTGAAGCATGGAGAAACACTCTAGCCTGAGCAGTCACCCCAAACATGAATCCAAAACTGAGGACTTCAAGACTTCCAAGACAGCTGCACACAGATCAAAAGTTTAATTTTAGCTTTCCCATTGTGAAAACAGAAACTGATAAACAACAGCCAGTAATATTGTCATCAAGTAAAATTCAGTTACTGGTTAGTAAATACACTGCCCAGATGGCAGCAAAGAAGAAAATAAAATCAAAGGTGAATTGAAAACAGTGACTAGTAAGAATCTTGTAGCTGTTCAGCAAAAAGCAGGTCAAGCTCCAGCTTTGGTGCAAAACATGGCTTCCAGTAATCTAGAGGAAAAAATAAGTCAAATGTGCTCAGAGCTGATTAAAATAAATGAAACACTGAAGGAGTATATCAACTCAAATAACAAAAGGATGGAAAAATGGATGAAGCTTTAAAGAGCTATTCAGATGAACTGATAAAACTGCAAAAATCGAGGTCAAAATGAAGAAAAGCTGGCTGAACATGAGACTGCTCCAAAAGAAATGCTTCAAAAATTGTAGAATTAGAAACAGAGCACATAGGGAAAATCTGAGTATGTACCAAAGAAACTTGAAGGAACACACTTTATAAAAGCACAAATAAACAACTGGACTTGCATTCCACAGCAGGAACTGTTAATTGAAAGGGCACTCAGTGTGTGGGCTCCAAATCTGGCCATGAAAAAGCAACCAAAACCTTTATTGGTAAAGATGCAAATCTATAAGCAAAAATAGTTGATTCTGACAAAACTGTGGCAAAAGGGAAAAGTAATGAAGGATGGAGACAATAGAGTATTTGTGGAAAATTATTTACTGTACACAACACAGAAGAGAAACACATTTAATCCAGTAATCAGGGAATGTTGAGGCAGGTGTGAGATTAAAGCTGCTGTATCCAGCTGTCTTTATAATATTTTTTCCTAGGGGATAAAAGTCACTTGTTGATGCTAAACAGACTAAGGAGGAAATGCAAAAGTTTGTCCAACAAAAAGTGAGCCATCAAGTGGAAGATGATTCTGCTTCTCATTCCTATGATAATAAAGCACACACAGAAACTCTGCCAGTGGAATCTTTTCCACTGTTCCAAAGGAAAATCCTTGAGATGCAGAGAAAAGCAACAGAGATGAACAGAAGAACTGGGAGTAACTAAAAAATGAACAGAAATCTGGAGCTGGGAGACAGAGATGAACAAGAATAAGACTAGCAACATGGAAATTAGTGAAGAAACATAAGACTGGAAAGCATCAATCACACTTGTGATTGTGAAATATGTATAAGACTAAGTGGAAAGAGTGGACTTTTGTTGACTTTGCTAAACTTTGTTAAATTTGTGGGAAACTAAAAAGCTTTTGCCTCACTTTATGCCATTAATGTTTGGAAGGACTGGGGGGGGATTAACTAAGTATAACAAGTTCTATTTTTATAGTATTTCTGAAAGTATGTAAGCTGTTTTCACATCTGGGTTTTAAACATAAGAAAGGTTACCAATTAGTGTAAGTAGATGCACAGGCAATAACATGAATCTTTATTTATTTATTTATCATTTGTTGACCGGGAAAGTCTGACCAGGTTCCACAGAGCCTGTTTTCAGCAGAGGCCCGGGGAGAAATGCTCCAGATGCATGTCTTTGGAATGTGGGAGGAAACCGGAGTACCCGGAGGAAACCCACGTGAACACAGGGAGAACATGCAAACTCCACACAGAAGGCACCCCAGCCAAGAATCGAACCGGAGAACCTCTTGCTGTGAGGTGACAACGTTAACCACTGCACCACTGCGCCGCCCATCTTGACATGGATAACCCCCAATTTCTAGCTGATAGGGGCCTAGCTTATCAGCTATCTATTTAGTACAAATGCTCCTATTAGGAGGGTTGTCATGTGTGTTTGTATTAAATTAAAAGGTTTGGGGATATTCTGAGGGCCTTTATTTTTTATTTTTTCGTTTTGTTTAAGGGCTTTTATTAAAACAAAAAGTTTTCAACAATGTAACACAGGTTCCAATGTTCATAGGATCATAGGAAGTTGCTAGGCTTTTGGCCCCGAGGCCCTTGTAAGCTTAGTCAAGAATTTAGCCCATGTTCTGACAAGTCATTACCCAATGCCCCTTCCAGCAGGAACACAGGTGGAACTCCAGGGGTGTATTTTCTGTTCCCCACTGAGTTATCCAGGTTGCACTTAAAAAGGGTTAATGAGGTACTCTGCTTGATGTGGAGAAGGAGTCTATTCTACAGAAGGGAGAGTCTCTGGGACACAGATCTGTCCCACCAACAATTCCTATTGAAGTCACAAACCAGGTTAAGGTCGCTTGTGTCTGTTACTCGAATGGAGCTTGACTTGCAGATATGCAGTAGTCCCATCAAGGCGGGGTCTGAGATTGCTTTCTATGCGAGACAGAGGTCACCTCTGAAGAGTCTTATGAGATTGAGTAGAGAGACAGGGCTTTTAGCCTATCTGTGTAGGGTAGATGTTTGAGGCCCTGGATTCATCTGGTGAGGAACCGCTGTGGTCTCTTCAGTTGCTGAATGTGCTTTGTGAGGTACATGCCAAAAGGAGTATTGTACTCAATAACGGGTCTTATAAGGGAAGAAAACAGGGATGTTATGACCTCCTTGTCCCTAAATGAGATACTCTTACTAATGAGGTGGAACATGTAGAAAGTTTTCCATACAATGGAGGCAATATGGTGGTCAAAAGTCTGCTATCAACCTGGGTGCCCAACTCCTTCACAACTGATTGCGTGCTTAGGTCTTTATTATTCATGTGATAATCTGTGGGATGTCACTCTCCTCAAAAGGGATGATGATGTATTTTTTGCCATTCAGTTTGAGGCCATGTTTCTGGAACTGGTTATTTGTTTGGGTGAGACCCTCTTGGAGGATGTCCACATCACTAGGGAAATTGATGACACACTTATCTTGCAGTCAACTGAAAACCTGGTCAACCATAGCCCACTGGATTTGGCCTGCACCACAGAAAAGTATAGCCCAAACAACAGAGGCCCCAAGACTGATCCCTGGGGTACACCGCTCATTACAGGTTTACAGCTGGAGGTGGCTTCCCTTATTTTGACTAGGTGGGTTCTATCAGTGAGCCAGTTTGCTACCCATCTAGTAACATATGGATTGATGCCTAGTTGAGAAAGCTTATCTATTATACCTGAGTGGGGAATAGTATCAAAGGCTTTGGCCAGGTCAAGGTAGGCAGTGTGCACTGTCTTTTCCTCATCCATGGCTTTGGTGACTGTCTCAAAGAAGTTGACCAAATTTAACAGGCATGACCTCCCCTTGATGAAACCAAACTGTGTGGGATCGAGTGTTTGGAAGTTGTCAATGTCCTTTTAATGAGGTCCATAGTAATCCATTCCATGGCCTTGCAGATGAGGCTAGTTAGGCTGATGGCTCTATAATTTCCTGGATCAGTGTACGCTTCACCTTTGTGCAAAGGGATGACAGTGGCTGTCCTCCACTCTGCTGGGATGAAGATGGTACTCAGGCTTTGGCTCAATAGGGTTCCTAATGGTGCTGCAAGTTCCTGCCTGAGTTCATGTAGAATACAGCCTGGGATGTTATTGGGTCCCATGGAGGCTGTATTTTTTGCCTTTGGGAGGGCAGTGATGGCTTGCTCCATAGAAATAGGGGAGGGGGCACGTGCTGGGGATGTCCTGATTTACTGGTCTGTCTCCCCATCGGTAAATCAGGACATCCCCAGGACCTGCCCCCCTCCCCTTATTTCTAAGGAGCAAGCCATCACTGCCCTCTCAAAGGCCAAAAATACAGCCTCCATGGAACCCGATAACATCCCAGGTGGCATCCTACATGAATTCAGGCAGGAAGAAAAACTGAATAAAAGGTTAACCTGCCAAACATTAATGGTTGCATGCATCACTAAAGCTAGAAATAAATAGTTAAAAATCTGCCATATATATTAGATGGGAATAATGACTCCTTACCACAATGGCAACACTTTCCATTTTATCTTTGAATGTGAATGGTTTCATAGGTATAGATAGAAAGGAACAAATGTTTAGTTATATTAAGAAATGCAAAGTACAAATAGCAATGCTACATGAGACACATTTGGAAATAACTGAGCATGTGAATTTGATAAGGAAATGATTTCAGGATGGAAATTCTGTGGAACATCAGGGACAAATAACAAGAGGAATACTTCTATTAATTGCTAGAGGGGCTCTGGTAGTGATAGAAGAGGAAAAAAGATAATACTGGCACATTTATGGTAGTAAAGAGCTACTGCCAAGAAATTAGGATTATGAAGGGATGTATTTATATTCTACCTAAAACTGCTGTTTTGGAGTTTAGAATTTTTGGGGAGAAATAATCAGTAACTAGCGGGGAATATTACTTATCTGATTTGCTACAATGAGGATGTATGAGGGGGTCCAGAAGAGAAAATACAGCAAAAGAAAGAAATTAATTCTAGAAGATTTAAGATTTTTGCCTGGAAATGTTTGCATAGGTACTTTTACACCCCAAGCAGAAAACAAGGGAAGTGAAGGGAGTGGCTACTGCAGCAATGATCATTTGAACATCTACTGCTATGGTAAGCTTGGGTTCCACAACTGTACCGTGTTCCTCATACTGATCAGCCTTATGGGTAAATTAACTTAGTTAACTACACTTCGGATGTGGAAGGAGAAAAGTCCTGGAGCCCCAGGAGAATAGTCCTAGCAAAGCCTGATCTGGACCAGCACAAGGAATCAGGCTAATAGTGTTTTGTAAAAGTACATATAGAGGACCAAGTAGAAACTTCTATAATACTTCTAGAATTCAACCCTTTATAAAATGCCATAGATAAGACCAATGCCTTGCCCTACCTGGAATAATTTTGTCATGGTGAATATGTCATGGTGAATATAACAAATGATAATAGCCTTAGGCAACAATTTGGATAGTGCTTGCTTTGGCACAGGTTTTCCATTCTTCTTATCTTTACAAGAAATGAAAAATTGATCTGGAGATCTGAAAGATTTAGTTCTGTCAAGATAGTACCTGAATTCTCTGTGGACACCCAAGATACGGAACATCCTTTCTCCCTCATTTTAGGTAAGGAAAGAAAACAGGCAGACAGATAGTTTAGCTTAAAGTAAACTCGGATACCACTTTAGGCAAAAAGAAGGATTATTTCTCAAAGAAACCCTATCCCTATGGAAAACAAGACAGAATCAACTCACCATAAGAGCTTGGAACTCAGCTACCCTACTTGCAGATGTTGGAGCAATCAGTAAAACTGTTTTCTGTGATAAGAACCTCAAGTTAGCCAGATTAGCTGTTTCAAATGTAGCAAATGTTAGCTTTTCTAACACAAAATTAAAAACTCAAGGAGGCATCACAATTTTTCTTAGAAGCCTGCTATGCAAAACCACTTTTAAGAGCATTTAGATATGAGACTGCATTGAAAGAGGACGGTCCATGGGAAGACATGCTGAAATGGTTGATGAATGAGATGGAGGAATAAGAATGGCCATATGATAGTAGCTCAGAAATATTGTAAAACTAGAGAACAACTATCCCTGAATGGGTGTTGGTTATGTTGTTTTCGCCAACTGGAGAATATTTCATTTTCTAGTAGCAGGCTTTCTTGCCTCCATTAGTACCTGGTGCACGTCCTCAGTAAACAGGTGCCTAAAAGGAATTAAGATCCTATCATCCAGGCAGTCAGTTGAAGATGATTGATGTCAGGGTGTATCAAATACCACTGTTCTTGTGTGAGTAGATCCAGTTTGTGAGGAAGCTTGTTGTAATTACCCCTGGCCATTTCCAAAAGAAAGGAGAACCACAGTTGCCTGGGCCAGATGGAAATCACCACAATGATTTTGGGGGATTCCTAATAAATCTGGAGAAGTACCCTGGATTTTAGTGGAAAAGGTGGAAAAGCATCCAAGAACATTCCTGTCTAAGGGAAAGACAAAGCATCTGTTTTCCAGGCCTTCTTGCATGGAATCCTGAAACAGAATGTTGACGAGGCAAAGAGGTCTATTTAGGGAGTTCCCCACAGATGAATGAAATCTTGGAAGACCCCCTGATCTAGTTTCCATTTGTGAGAGTCTGCCCTGTTCCTATGCAGCTTGTCTGCCACACAGTTTTGCACTGACAGAATGTAGGATACCTGTAGAATGAGGCTGTGTTGGGAAGCTATATCCCAAGCTAAAATGGCTAGTCTGAAAAGGGGCTACAACCTGGTTTCCCCTTGCTTGTTGAGGTACCTCATGCCTGTGGTATTGTCTGCAACCACGTAAAGAGGTCATGGGGTCCAAAGATGGTTCAAAGAGTTGACTGCCTTGATCAGGGCAAGCATCTCCTTGATATTTATATGCTTGCTTCAGTCATTTGTGCCCCACACCCCCTGCAATTTTATTTATCCTGTAACTGCTCTCCAAGCAGAGTCTGAAACATCTATATCTGGATTTAAGAATATCTGTTGTCTCCATCAAATTATTTATCTTCTGACAAATCCCAGCACTGTGATTTGAAAAGATAAAGGGTGTTGATGCTGGGACAAAAGATATTTCAGAAATCACTGTATCTTTTTCATGTAGAGTCTTACCAGGGTATCATGAGAATCACAGATGCTATGAGACCCAAAATCCAATCCCTGACAGTGACTGAAGTCTGAATGAAAAGCCTTAGTAATAGATCAGAATAAAAATCTTTTTCTTTCCTGTGGAAGAAAATGTCTTTTAACTGAAGTATCTAGTTGACATCCCAGTTACAGAATACTGTGTGAGAGAGTCAAGAAAGACTTTTGAATGTTCTGTTGGAATCCCAATTTGTGTAAGATATCTCTCATCCAAAAAAGAAATTCCAGACATTTTGAAGAAGACTCTGCAAAGATAATCAAGTTGTCTAAATATGGAAAAATGTGGATATCCTGTAGCTTTTGGTGAGCTATAACTGGAGCTAAATGCTTTATGAACACTCTTGATGACTGGATAGTCCAAACGGTAAGTTAAGAACTGATAAAGTGATCCATATACACAAAACTATAAGAAACACCTGAAGTCTGAATGAATAGGGATGTGATGATATGCGTCTTTTAAGTCCAGTATTAACAGGAAACTTGAAAGGAAAAGAAGAGGTAACAGGTTGTGAAGTGACAACATTTTGAACTTGGGCACTATCAAAAACAGGTTTTAGGAAGAAATATCCAGAAGTGGTCTCCAAGCTTTTTCTTTCTTTGGCATTAAGAAAATCCTTGAATAAAACCCCTTCCCTACCTAGGAAAGAGGAATTGGTTGTATCACTCCTTGGGACAGCGTGTGATGAAGAACAGATGAAAACAAAAGGGTCCACTCTGAAGGATGAGGAATGATTCTCTGGAATGAAGGAATTTACTTCCACTGTCATCTGTAACCCTGATGAATGATTTTCAGAACTCATTTGTCTGAACTAATCTATTGCAAAAGAGAAGAATGGAGATTTAGATTTTCTGGAAGAAAAAAAGCAGTCAGGGTGGGAGGGAGTCACACCAACTCTTGAACAGTGATTCAGACTTGTTAGGCTGTCCTTGATTTTGGGAGGTTCATAGGTTCATAGATTCATACTAGGCTATCTGCCCTGGGGCATTTATAAGCCTAGCCCGATTTTGTTTGGCTTACACCACCCCTTGATTTGAGTATACTGTGCCCTTTTTAAAGTTTAGTTTACTGTGCCTCTGTCTAATAGTGACACGGAAGTAATCCCCGGGACAAACCTACGATCCCCCATCCACTCATCAAGATTCTTCTTGAAGAGATTCAGTGAGGTGCTCTGCCTAACATGAATTGCAATTCTATTCCAGAGCGAAGGGGGCCTCTGGGTTATGAATCTGTCCCTCCAGCATGTTTTATTTATTTCTGTGCTGAGGTTCAAGTCCCTGGAGCGCGTGGCTCTAAGGGATTTAGATTTACTGAGGTGGAGCATGTTCATTAATTCTGGGTTGGACATAGCTTTATATGTCAGGCATAGATCGCCTCGAAGTAGGCAGTATGCAACTGAGTAGAGCTGGAGTTTTTTTAACCGAGCAGCATATGGCATCTGTTTGAGTCCCTTGATCCTCCTGGTGAGGTACTTTTGGGGTCTTTCTAATTGCTGCAGGTGTCGGGTAAGGTACATCCCAAAGGGGGCATTGTATTCTATGATGGGCCTGATGAGGGATGAATTAAGGGGCACGATTACCTCTCTTGATCTAGATGTGAATCCTTTCATGATGAGGTGGGCTATGTAGAAGGTCTTTCTAACCACTTTGGCAATGTGGTTGTCAAAGGAGAGATTGCTATCAACTTGGGTCCCCAGATCCCTAATTACTTTCTCTGTACTTAATGGGTTACCACCTATGTGGTAATTTGTTGGCACATTGTTTTTGCCAAAGGGTATGACTATACACTTTTTGGCATTTAGCTTTAGACTATGGCTCTGGCACCAATTATCCGTCTCTGCGAGACTTTTTTGAAGGATGTTTGTGTCAGCTGGAGAGTCGATTATGGTGCCCAGTTTGCAGTCATCTGCGAACTTGGTGAGCCATAGTCCTCCCACATTGGCCTGTACCTCAGAAAAGTAAATACTGAACAAGAGAGGTCCCAGGACAGAACCTTGTGGGACACCACTTGTGACCGGTTTCGAGTCTGAGATGGCTCCAGCAACTCTGACTCTGTGGGTTCTGTCTTTGAGCCAGTTTGCGACATAGGGGTTTATATATAGGCTGGATAGCTTATCTATGATACCCGAGTGGGGTATTGTGTCAAATGCCTTTGCAAGGTCCAGATAGGCTGTGTGGACTACCTTCCCTTCATCTATGGCCTTGGTGACTGTTTCGAAGAAGTCGACCAGGTTCAAAAGGCAGGATCTGCCCTTGAAGCCAAATTGGGTAGGATCTAGTGTCTGTAGGTCCCCAATGTCTTTGTTTATGAGTTCCATGATGATCCTCTCCATAGCCTTGCATACTAGGCTAGTCAGACTTATGGGGCGATAGTTTCCAGGGTCCGCAGAGGCGCCACCTTTGTGGAGTGGGACCAGTGTTGCTGTACGCCATTCTTTGGGCACATATCCCGTAGTGAGGCTGAGATTGTACAGCAGTTTTACTTGAGGGATTAGTTCTTCTTGGAGTTCATGTAGGATGCAACCCGGGACGCCATCTGGTCCCATGGAAGCAGTGTTTTTTGCTTTGGAGAGGGCGGCCTTCACCTGAGCATCAGAGATGTTTGGGAGGCTGCACTCTGCCAGGATAGATACTTGCTCTTTTGGGGGGGGGTGAAGATGTTTGCACTGAACCTGTCTGCCAGGATATTGGCAATGTCTGTGGGTTCAGTGTATTTGTTGTCATTTAGAATCAACTCAGAACAAGTCTGGGAGTTGCATCCCAGGTTCCTAACATAACTGAAAAAAGCCTTATGATTGTCTTTAGTGTCCTGTGCAGTTTTTCTCTCGAAGCTGGCCTTGGAGGATTTTATGAGGGATCGTAATTTTTTGCTAGTACTGATCAGAGATGCCTTCCCTTTTAGGGATTTTGCTCTATCATGTAGTAGCTTCCTCCTTCTGTTATACAGTTTATTTATGGCTGGGGTCCACCAGACTGGATGCCCGCCTTTGGATAATTGGGTCTTGATTTTGTTTGGGGTAGCATGATCCATGCCTTCCTGGAGATGTCTGTAGAATGCATTTATATAGGATTCTGCAGTTTGGGCCGTAGTTTCCACTGGCCCTGAGGCCTTGAAGGATTCCACTTCAGTTTTGAGAAGTGTGAACTTCGCTTTTGAGAAGTTTTTCACTGTGGTTTTCTGGGATAGGGGTGGGGTCGGGATGTGGATATCCAGTGAAATTAATTTATGGTCTGATCTTACCAATGAGGGATATACTTCTGGTATGGAGCATAGAGTCCCCATGTTGGTAATGATCAGGTCTAGTATGTTTTCCCCTCTTGTGGGAGTGGTGACTAGTTGTTCCATAGCATTTGAGTTTATAAATTCCAGGAACCTTTAGGCTAAGGTGCTGGAGCTTGAGTAATGCTCCCAGTCTATGTTTGGGTAGTTGAAGTCGCCCAATATAATGGTGTTTGGAGAGATCTTAGTGTTCTCCAATGTTTTCAGGAAAGCCGAGTGGGATTCATGACTTTGAGAGGGTGATCTGTAGGATGCTATAAACTGAAAAGCAGTCTTGCCCACTGTCAGTTGCACATGGATGGTCTCCGATACTTCGTACACTGCCACTAACCTGGAGGTGTGGATATCCTTGATAAATATGGAAACTCCCCCTCCTTTTGTGGTTCGGTCCGGGTTTTGGGGCCGAAACGCATGATATGAGGTATAACCTGGTAGTGCTGGGGTGCTCTCTGGTACCTTGAACCAGGTTTCTGTCACTGCACAGATATCGATGTTCTCCATACTGAGGAGAGCTTCGAGTGTATGCATCTTGAGGTTAAGACTTCTGGCGTTTAGCAGCATTACCCTTAGTTTCTTGTTCCTTGTGCTGTCTATGGAGGTGGGTTTGACTTTTGAGCATTGCCTAAAAAAGGCACTATGGGGGTGGAAAAAGCCTTTGCCAATATCCGAAAGCCCAGGGGTGACAGGTGCAAGCCATCCCTAGCAAAGCAAGATGGCTTGTCGAGCATGTCATCCCAGGCTGATAGACACTGGATCCCCTTTGAATGACACCACAATTTTAGCCAATTGTTAAAATCGATCATTTTGTCTTTATACTGTGGCATCATTCTAGATGAGGGTAAGATGCTGCTCAAGGTCAGGGTCATACCAGCCTGGGCTACATGATCAGGGAGCTCCTCTATGTCTCTTTTCATGTAGTCGAGGGAGGTACATCACAGGTCATTCACGCCAGCATGTACAATGACTGAGTTATATTTGTATTTGCTTTGGAGTGACCTGAGTGCTTGCGTTATGTGGCAGATCCTAGCGCCGACAGGCAGCTCACTGTGACCTTCTCTTTATTCAGCCTGGTGAGCGGGACGTCAGTGTGTCTGACAATAGAGTCACCTAAAACAAGGGTATCAGGTGTGTTATTCAGCCTTAAGGGCTGTGACTGCTTGGCACACTGACTTTGTGTGCTATGTGTTGTACGTGTTTTGTTTTGGGGTAGTGTTTGCTTGGATGTCTGCTTTGGAGGTCTCTGTTGCATAGGTAGATTTTTATTTAGAGCCTCCACGTATGTTTTTGTGTTTTTATGAGTTTGGTTCGCTGTTGTGGTGGGACAACGTGATACTGGAATTGTGTTGTGTGAGGTTACCTTCTCCTCCTGACTGGTTACACCAGTTTTGAGATGAGAGAGCTCAGCCTCCAGTTTGGCTATATGGTTGCATCTCTCACATATATTTGAACCTGTTTGGAGGAGGAGAGGGTTGTCTGTGTACATGAGACAGCTGTAACACTGCCTCAAAATTCCCAGATTCACCAGCTGGACTGGAGAGGAAACCATTGACTGACCTTTGGACATGCTAGAGTAATATAGGGAACTGAATTAAAATGGACCAATAGGGGACAAGGTAATCGTAGAGAGTATAAGAGTAAGTAGTGCTTATGGTTTATTAGTGCTAACTTGTAAGATTACTTATTTGGACCAATGAGGGGCCTTAGAATGAGAATATGGTGTTTAATTTGAGAGATAGAGCAGTTCTAAGGGAAAACGTGAAGAGCAGACTTTGTGGAGCCAGGAATAGTTTAAATCCAATTAGGCGGCGCTGTCCGATGTTGCGCTATATGCAAAAATGCACAAAACCGCGCAAAAGAGGGCTTTAAGAGAGGGAGATCAAGGAGTTTGGAATTGACCCAAAATGGCCAATAAAACTACAGTTTCAAGGCAATAACCACTCCCACAGGGGCAGGCAGGCTGCTCAATGTTTATCACTGCCACTGATGAACACAGAGACTTCCCTTTAGCACAAGCAAACAATGGCCTCCAAGAAACTTACAAACAGTTCAGAAAAGCAAATCTGTAACTGAACTTTTTGAAATCTCAGAAAAGTGGGAAAAAAGCAAGATATTTTTGTTTTTTGTTTTTTTAAGGAAAGCAGAGGTTCACAAGTATCAACAAGTTAGAACAGTGCAGTAAATGACCCCACACTTGAGTGCTAGGCCAGAGACAGATAAAATGCAAGTTTTAAGAAAAAAACAATTTTAAAAATAAGTGCAGGCAGGAAATTCAGTAATCAGCTCTAGGTTGTGTTCTAAATACAGTTACCAACACAGAAATCAAGTTTAACAAGCCAGAAAATGCTCAAAAGTAGGTGGCAATGCAGGAAAACCTAACAAATAATCTGAAGCAAAATACTTAAAATCTCAAAAGTGGCTCCTTTCTTTTCCCAGCATTTTCTCCTCTTGGTGGGTGCTTCACCAACAGCCAACAAGTCCAAAAAGATGCCAAAACCACGAGGCAATTGGGTTTTAAGAGAGGGAGATCAAGGAGTTTGGAATTGACCCAAAATAGCCAATAAAACAACAGTTTCAAGGCAGTAACCACTCCCACAGGGGCAGGCAGGCTGCTCAATGTTTATCACTGCCACTGATGAACACAGAGACTTCCCTTTAGCCCAAGCAAACAATGGCCTCCAAGAAACTTACAAACAGTTCAGAACAGCAAATCTGTAACTGAACTTTTTTAAATCTCAGAAAAGTGGGAAAAAAGCAAGATTTTTTTTTGTTTTTTTTTAAGGAAAGCAGAGGTTCACAAGTATCAACAAGTTAGAACAGTGCAGTAAATGACCCCACACTTGAGTGCTAGGCCAGAGACAGATAAAATGCAAGTTTTAAGAAAAAAAGATTTTAAAAATAAGTGCAGGCAGGAAATTCAGTAATCACCTCTAGGTTGTGTTCTAAATACAGTTACCAACACATAAATCAAGTTTAACAAGCCAGAAAATGCTCAAAAGTAGGCGGCAATGCAGGAAAACTTAACAAATAATCTGAAGCAAAATACTTAAAAAATCTCAAAAGTGGCTCCTTTCTTCTCTCAGCATTTTCTCCTCTTGGTGGGTGCTTCACCAACAGCCAACAAGTCTAAAAAGATGCCAAAACCATGAGGCGATCGGGTTTTAAGAGAGGGAGATCAAGGAGATTGGAATTGACCCAAAATGGCCAATAAAACTACAGTTTCAAGACAGTAACCACTCCCACAGGGGCAGGCAGGCTGCTCAATGTTTATCACTGCCACTGATGAACACAGAGACTTCCCTTTAGCCCAAGCAAACAATGGCCTCCAAGAAACTTACAAACAGTTCATAACAGCAAATCTGTAACTGAACTTTTTGAAATCTTAGAAAAGTGGGAAAAAAGCAAGATTTTTTTTTGTTTTTTTGTTTTTTTAAGGAAAGCAGAGCTTCACAAGTATCAACAAGTTAGAACAGTGCAGTAAATGACCCCACACTTGAGTGCTAGGTCAGAGACAGATAAATTGCAAGTTTTAAGAAAAAAAGATTTTAAAAATAAATGCAGGCAGGAAATTCAGTAATCCGCTCTAGGTTGTGTTCTAACTACAGTTACCAACACAGAAATCATGTTTAACAAGCCAGAAAATGCTCAAAAGTAGACGGCAATGCAGAAAAACTTAACAAATAATCTGAAGCAAAATACTTAAAATCTCAAAAGTGGCTCCTTTCTTCTCTCAGCGTTTTCTCCTCTTGGTGGGTGCTTCACCAACAACCAAGAAGTCCAAAATGATGCCAAAACCATGAGGCAATCGGGTTTTAAGACAGGGAGATCAAGGAGTTTGGAATTGACCCAAATGGCCAATAAAACTACAGTTTCAAGGCAGTAACCACTCCCACAGGGGCAGGCAGGCTACTCAATGTTTATCACTGCCACTGATGAACACAGAGACTTCCCTTTAGCCCAAGCAAACAATGGCCTCCAAGAAACTTACAAACAGTTCAGAACAGCAAATCTGTAACTGAACTTTTTTAAATCTCAGAAAAGTGGGAAAAAAGCAAGATTTTTTGTTTTTTTGTTTTTTTAATGAAAGCAGAGGTTCACAAGTATCAACACGTTAGAACAGTACAGTAAATGACCCCACACTTGAGTGCTAGGCCAGAGACAGATAAATTGCACGTTTTAAGAAAAAAACGATTTTAAAAATAAGTGCAGGCAGGAAATTCAATAAACAGCTCTAGGTTGTGTTCTAAATACAGTTACCAACACAGAAATCAAGTTTAACAAGCCAGAAAATGCTCAAAAGTAGGCGGCAATGCAGAAAAACTTAACAAATAATCTGAAGCAAAATACTTAAAATCTCAAAAGTGGCTCCTTTCTTCTCTCAGCATTTTCTCCTCTTGGTGGGTGCTTCACCAACAGCCAACAATTCCAAAAAGATCCCAAAACCATGAAGCAATCGGGTTTTAAGAGAGGGAGATCAAGGAGTTTGGAATTAACCCAAAATGACCAGTACAACTACAGTTTCAAGGCAGTAACCACTCTCACAGGGGCAGGCAGGCTGCTCAATGTTTATCACTGCCACTGATGAACACAGAGACTTCCCTTTAGCCCAAGCAAACAATGGCCTCCAAGAAACTTACAAACAGTTCAGAACAGCAAATCTGTAACTGAACGTTCTTAAATCTCAGAAAAGTGGGAAAAAAGCAAGATTTTTTGTTTTTTAAGGAAAGCAGAGGTTCACAAGTATCAACAAGTTATAACAGTGCCGTAAATGACCCCACACTTGAGTGCTAGGCCAGAGACAGATAAAATGCAAGTTTTAAGAAAAAATCGATTTTAAAAATAAGTGCAGGCAGGAAATTCAGTAATCAGCTCTAGGTTGTGCTCTAAATACAGTTACCAACACAGAAATCAAGTTTAACAAGCCAGAAAATGCTCAAAAGTAGGTGGCAATGCAGAAAAACTTAACAAATAATCTGAAGCAAAATACTTAAAATCTCAAAAGTGGCTCCTTTCTTCTCTCAGCATTTTCCCCTCTTGGTGGGTGCTTCACCAACAGCCAACAAGTCCAAAAAGATGCCAAAACCATAAGGCAATCGGGTTTTAAGAGAGGGAAATCAAGGAGTTTAGAATTGACCCAAAATGGCCAATAAAACTACAGTTTCAAGGCAGTAACCACTCCCACAGGGGCAGGCAGGCTGCTCAATGTTTATCACTGCCACTGATGAACACAGAGACTTCCCTTTAGCCCAAGCAAACAATGGCCTCCAAGAAACTTACAAACAGTTCAGAACAGCAAATCTGTAACTGAACTTTTTTAAATCTCAGAAAAGTGAAAAAAAGCAAGATTTTTGTTTTTTTTTGTTTTTTTAAGTAAAGCAGAGGTTCAACTTTCTGGCTGTTGGTGAAGCACCCACCAAGAAGAGAAAATGCTGAGAGAAGAAAGGAGCCACTTTTGAGATTTTAAGTATTTTGCATCAGATTATTTGTTAAGTTTTTCTGCATTGCCGCCTACTTTTGAGCATTTTCTGGCTTGTTAAACTTGATGTCTGTGTTGTTAACTGCATTTAGAACACAACCTAGAGCTGATTACTGAATTTCCTGCCTGCACTTATTTTTAAAATCGTTTTTTTTCTTAAAACTTGCAATTTATCTGTCTCTGGCCTAGCACTCAAGTGTGGGGTCATTTACTGCACTGTTCTAACTTGTTGATACTTGTGAACCTCTGCTTTCCTTAAAAAACCAAAAAAAAAAAAATCTTGCTTTTTTCCCACTTTTCTGAGATTTTAAAAAGTTCAGTTACAGATTTGCTGTTCTGGACTGTTTGTAAGTTTCTTGGAGGCCATTGTTTGCTTGGCCTAAAGGGAAGTCTCTGTGTTCATCAGTGGCAGTGATAAACATTGAGCAGCCTGGCTGCCCATGTGGGAGTGGTTACTGCCTTGAAACTGTAGTTTTATTGGCCAATCCTCTCAAACTCAGGAACCTCACATGGCCTTCCTGAAAACATTGGAGGGGATAAATGTATCTCAAGGCTGTCATACTAGGCGTGACTTCAACTACCCTAATATAGACTGGGAACACTACTCAAGCGAACACTCTAACCCAAAGATTCTAGGTTCATAAACTCAAATGCCATGGAACCAACTAGTCACCATCCCACAAGAGGGAGAAAACATACTTGATCTCATCATCACGAACATGGGATCAAAATGTTCAACACCCGGAGGAAGTATACCCCTCACTGGTGAGATCAGATCATAAACTAATGAAAATCTTGCTGGAGGTCCTCATCCAGCCCCACCTGAAACAAAGATACAGTGAAAAACTATAAAAGCCGATTTCACACTTCCCAAAACTAGTGTGGTCTCCTTTAAGGCCCCTGAGCCAGTGGTAAGCATTACTCAAACCGGCTGAATCGCACAAATGCCTTCTACCAGCACCTACAGGATCCAGGCAATCCCAAACAAAACTAAAGACTCTCTGTACCAAGGCAAGCGTCCAGTCTGGTGGACCCCAGCCATAAACAACTCTAACAAGAGGAGGAAGCTACTACAAGATGGAACCACAAAAATCCTTGAAAGGTAAGACACCTTTAGTCATTATAAGTAAAAAAACTAAAGAGCTCTCATATCCAAGGCAAATTTTGAGAGAAATCACCAGGACTCTAAAGACAATCATAAGGCCTTCTTTTAGCTATGTTAGAAACAGGAGGAAACTCCCAGATATGCTCAAATTAGTTCAAAAATGATGTGAAAAGTACTGAACCTACACACATTGCTAACATACTGGCTGACAGGTTCAATTTGCAAACTTCTCCCCCCACCCCCAAAGGAGGCTTATCTACCAGAGGATTGCTTAGCCCCCAAACATCTCAAGCCCAGGTGAGAACTGCTCTCTCCAAGGCAAAAACACAGCATCCATGGGACCGGAATGGGTGTCCCCGGCTGTGTGCTTCCCACGAAGTCTATGAGGAATTAAACCGCGGATTAGGACAGCTGTTTAATCTTAGCCTCACCTCGGAATCACGTGCCCAGAGGTGAAGCCGCGGCTGACTGTGGTCCCACTTCACAAAGAGTGCCTCCTGGCCTAAATTACCCGTCCCATTAGCTTGACAGAGCCCAACATCTGCAAAGCCATGGAGGAGGAACATAATGGAACTCATAAATAAAGACATAGGGAACTTGCAGACTTTGGATCCAACCCAGTTTGGCTGATAAAGGCAGTCATGCCTTTTTAAACGGTTGACTTTTTGAAGGCAATTCACCAAGGTGATGAAGGGAAAGGCAGTCCATACAGCCTACCTCGACCTGGCCAAGGCCTTCGACACAATACCCCACTCCAGGTATCATGCGAAAAACTCATCAGCTTGAATGTAAACCCATACATCCACAAGATGGGTTGCAAACTGGCTAAGTGAGCAGAACCACAGGGTCAGAGTTGCTGGAGCCATGTCGAGACTCAAAGCCTGTCACAAGTGTGGTGTCCCAGAAGGGTCCACTCTTGTTAGGCATCTACTTTTCTGAAGTACAAGAAACAAACACAGGAGGGTTATGGCTGACAAAAGTTTGCAGATGACTGCAAACTAGGGGTGCCATAGTTAACACATCTGACACGGGATCATCCTTCAGAAGGGCCTCACAGAAATGGAGTTAACTGGTGCCAGAGCCATGGCCTGGTTAACGCGTAAAAATGCATAGTCATACCCGCCCGGAAAAACAGAGTTGCCCCTGCTACCATGTAGGTGGCGACCACCTAAGTGATCATTCAGCACTCATGTTGCTAAAGTAGTTGCAGGAAAACTACATTGCCCACAGTCTGAAGGATTCACATCTAGATCAAGGGAGGTCATGCGTCCCCATACTCATCACTCGGTAGACCTATGATTAGTACAATACTTGTCGAGGAATGTATCTGACCCAGAAGCTTACCTGCAGCAGCTGAAGGCCCCAAAGTTCCTCACAAAAGATAAAGGGTCTCAAAAATATGTCTTATGCTGCCCGACTAGAAGAACTCCAGCTATTCAGTCTCATACATGCTCAGAGGTGACCTGTGCCTGACATATAAGGCCATGTCAAGCCAGATTTGATGAATATGCTTCACCAACAGCCAACAATTCCAAAAAGATCCCAAAACCATGAAGCAATCGGGTTTTAAGAGAGGGAGATCAAGGAGTTTGGAATTAACCCAAAATGACCAGTACAACTACAGTTTCAAGGCAGTAACCACTCTCACAGGGGCAGGCAGGCTGCTCAATGTTTATCACTGCCACTGATGAACACAGAGACTTCCCTTTAGCCCAAGCAAACAATGGCCTCCAAGAAACTTACAAACAGTTCAGAACAGCAAATCTGTAACTGAACTTTCTTAAATCTCAGAAAAGTGGGAAAAAAAGCAAGATTTTTTGTTTTTTAAGGAAAGCAGAGGTTCACAAGTATCAACAAGTTATAACAGTGCCGTAAATGACCCCACACTTGAATGCTAGGCCAGAGACAGATAAAATGCAAGTTTTAAGAAAAAATCGATTTTAGAAATAAGTGCAGACAGGAAAATCAGTAATCAGCTCTAGGTTGTGCTCTAAATACAGTTACCAACACAGAAATCAAGTTTAACAAGCCAGGAAATGCTCAAAAGTAGGTGGCAATGCAGAAAAACTTAACAAATAATCTGAAGCAAAATACTTAAAATCTCAAAAGTGGCTCCTTTCTTCTCTCAGCATTTTCTCCTCTTGGTGGGTGCTTCACCAACAGCCAACAAGTCCAAAAAGATGCCAAAACCATGAGGCAATCGGGTTTTAAGAGAGGGAAATCAAGGAGTTTAGAATTGACCCAAAATGGCCAATAAAACTACAGTTTCAAGGCAGTAACCACTCCCACAGGGGCAGGCAGGCTGCTCAATGTTTATCACTGCCACTGATGAACACAGAGACTTCCCTTTAGCCCAAGCAAACAATGGCCTCCAAGAAACTTACAAACAGTTCAGAACAGCAAATCTGTAACTGAACTTTTTTAAATCTCAGAAAAGTGGGAAAAAGCACGATTTTTTTGTTTTTTTGTTTTTTTTTTATGGAAAGCAGAGGTTCACAAGTATCAACAAGTTAGAACAGTGCAGTAAATGACCCCACACTTGAGTTCTGCGCCAGAGACAGATAAAATGCAAGTTTTAAGAAAAAAAGATTTTAAAAATAAGTGCAGGCAGGAAATTCAGTAATCGGCTCAAGGTTGTGTTCTAAATACAGTTACCAACACAGAAATCAAGTTGAACAAGCCAGAAAATGCTCAAAAGTAGGCGGCAGTGCAGGAAAACTTAACAGATAATCTGAAGCGAAATACTTAAAATCTCAAAAGTGGCTCCTTTCTTCTCTCAGCGTTTTCTCTTGTTGGTGGGTGCTTCACCAACAGCCAAGAAGTCCAAAAAGATGCCAAAACCACGAGGCAATCGGGTTTTAAGAGAGAGAGATCAAGGAGTTTAGAATTTACCCAAAATGGCCAATGAAACTACAGTTTCAATTCAGTAACCACTCCCACAGGGGCAGGCAGGCTGCTCAATGTTTATCACTGCCACTGATGAACACAGAGACTTCCCTTTAGCCCAAACAAACAATGACCTCCAAGAAACTTACAAACAGTTCAGAACAGCAAATCTGTAACTGAACTTTTTTAAATCTCAGAAAAGTGGGAAAAAAGCAAGATTTTTTTGTTTTTTTAAGGAAAGCAGATGTTCACAAGTATCAACAAGTTAGAACAGTGCAGTAAATGACCCCACACTTGAGTGCTAGGCCAGAGACAGATAAATTGCAATTTTTAAGAAAAAAAAAGATTTTAAAAATAAGTGCAGGCAGGAAATTCTGTAATCAGCTCTAGGTTGTGTTCTAAATACAGTTACCAACACAGAAATCAAGTTTAACAAGCCAGAAAATGCTCAAAAGTAGGCGGCTAGTCAAGTGGAAATTCTTGTGAGAATTCCAGTCAAATGCAGTTCCCAGAGGGAATTATAATGAACCTCATTTCTTTCAAAACAACCTGAGACTAATTTACACCATTAGGTTGCAATCTGTCTGCAGTTCCAGTTCTAGTGCAAGTATTTCTAAGGCTTTTGAAAGTTGTCCTAATTTTGTAATCCATTTCAGAGAGCTTGCAAGCCAGATAGACCCTGATGGAGAATTTGCCTGATCTACATCAGAATGGCTCTCTATTTGCTTGCTATTCACTGCTGGTGATATATTTTATTTTCCCAAAACGAGAGTCAATTTGTGTGGCAGATATGCTTGCATAGAGAAATGTATAAAAATGTTTTATTAAGAAGATAAGTCAACTGAATACACAATCTCTTTTTAAGTGAAAAACTGGAAGAATATCTGGTTAAGTGACTTGCTCAGAAACAGAGAGTGGGCAAATGGAGGCAAGCCTAGGGCTCCTACAGGGTCCAGGATTAAAAGCACATAATATTCAGCCATTGTGTGAAACTGACAATTAAATATAATAACTGTAACGATGATGTAGCTAGTAAGATACATTGTGATAGTACAGCAGGAGACTGCAGTTTCAAGAGCAGATGTATGGGTTGTCCTTACCAATAAAGGTAAATGCATAAATTATGTTTTCACTGCCTACATCTGTAGTTTACATGATGAGGGTATTTTCATCTCCATGATGTTCTTACTTACTCTTGCTTCAAAATATTTTTATTAAGACTCTTTTATTATCATTTTTCATAGTATATAATATAGTTGAATTATGCAGGTTTTGATATAAATGGTACATTTGTTTTGTTGTCCTACACCCACCTGAGTGAAGTTTTAGAGGTGGATTTACATCATTTTTCTTTTACCATAGTTTGCTGAAAACTGATGAGTCCTGTTATTCACATCTGTGTTGCTGTTTGTCTTAGAGTGATGTACATTGTTAGTGTTTTTTTCACTTTTCTCTGTTATATAACCATGGACTTAGTATTTAAAAGTTTGATGAGAGTGCAGTGGTTGCTTTTGTAAAAATGCTTTTTTGTGTGCTTTCTGCTATTTTCTGGTTATGTGTTTTGATTTAGAAAAATCAACAGATGATAAGTCATTGTTTAGTAATTTAAAGTGTCTGTCTGGACTTTTTGAAGCAAGATTCCAAAAAAATAAATAAATGTTGTATAACATGCCTGGCATGCAAGGCGATCTCACATGCCACCTTGATGGGACTGCTGCATATCCACAAGTTAAGCTCCACTCGAATAACCCACATGCATGGCCTCAACCTGGTCTGTGACATCAATAGGATTTGTTGGTGGGACAGATTTGTGTCCCAGAAACTCCCCCATCTGTGAAATAGACTCCCTCTCCATGTCAAGCAGAATACCTATTTACCCCTTTTTAAGCGCAACCTGGATAACTGGATGGGAAATAGAAAATACATCCCTGGGATTCCACCCGTATCCCTGCTGGACAGGGGCATTGAATGATGATTTGTCTAAACATGGGCTAAACACTTTGCTAGGCTTATACGGGCCTTAGTGCCAATAGCCTAGTAACTTCCTATGATCCTATGCCTGAGTTGCTCTGATATGCCTCATTTTAAAACAAATGACTGCAAAATTCTGCATTTGGTACATGCTAATGGCAAGTGGTAGGGCCCTTCATCCAGTTCCAAAGGGAGAATTGTATGGTCCATGCCTAACTAATTCTGCTTTGTACATTGGTGAGCCTTGGCAATGTGCAAGAACAAATCAATGGAGATGCCCTTTGAAATGAATGGAATTCTTTTTGTGAAGGAGGCTCCACCTGTAAGTAGAAAAATGCACTTCGGGCAGTACCAGGAGGATAGTCAGACCAGTTGTAGAATCAAGTTCCACAAACAGATGGAACAGCAGTGCAGCTAACCAGAGTTCATTTGGGAACTTACCTTTGTTCTTGTTCTCACAATGAAGAGTTTGAGTTAAGCCCTAAACTCTTTTTAGGATGGTTCATCTCATAGGTTCATGGGTTCATAGGCATGTACGAGGCTAATGACTAAAAGGACTTTTTAAGTTTAGCTATGCATCCTAAATCTCTGACAAGTTCCAATACCTTTGATAAGTGAAGCAGGGGATTGGGAGATAAAACGTTTACAAGCAGGAGTCTGTGAGATGAACCATTTACAGGCTGCCTGTGTCTATTTGAGAAATAGGTCCCAAACTTGGGAACAATTTCTTGTTCCCCATCCATTTGTCCAAGTTACACTTGAATTGTGTTAGAGGGACTCTGCTTCACATGGATGGGGAGCATGTTCAGAGAAGGGTAGTCTCTGAGATACATACCTGTCTCTCCAGCAGGTCCTATTTATGTCATAGGCAAGGCGTAAGTCGATAGAATGGGTAATTCTGGTGCTGCTTGTTTAACAGATATGGATGAGGTCCATCAGGGTGGGCTCTGACAATGCCCTGTATGCCAGGCAAAGATCTCCCCTCAAAGGTCTGTAGGAGACAGAATACAGCGATAGGGCCTTGAGGCAGTCTGCATAGGATATGTTACTTATACCCTGTATTCTTTTATCGAGAAAACTCTGTGGACATTCCAATTGTTGGATGTGCCTATTTAGGTACATACTAAAGGGGACATTGTACTCAATGATGTGTCTGATCAATGCTAGATACAGTGAAACAATGACCTCCTTAGATCTAGATGCCATACCTTTGTTTATAAGTTGCACAACATAGAATGATTTCCTCACTGCTGTAGACACATGATGGTCAAAGGCTAAATTACTGTCTATGTGTGTCCCCAAGTCCCTGAATACTGGGTCAACTCTTAGGGGTGTGATGTCAATATGATAGCTACCAGGGGTGGATGACTTCCTGAAGGATACTGTTATGTATTTCTTGGCATTTAGTTTTAGTCTATGGTTTTGACATCAGTTACTCGTCTGTGTCAGCCCTTCCTGGAGAACATTTGTGTCAGTGGGGTATTCTGTCACTGCTCCTAATTTTCAATCATATGTAAATTTAGTCAGCCAGAGGCCATTAACATTGACCTTGACTTCAGAGAAGTAAATGTCAAAAAGAAGCGGTCCAAAGACTGATCCCAGAGGGACTTCACTTCTGACTGACCTCTTTGTAGAGGTGGACTTCCCAGTTCTAACTTCCTGAGTCCTGTCTGTGAGGCAGTTGTTGTTTGTCAACAATGCCTGAGTGGGGTATTGTGTCAAATGCCTTGGTCTGGTTAAGCTAGGCCATGAGAACCATTTTGCACTCATCTATTGTTTTGGTAACCTGTTTAAAGAAGTCAACCAGGATGAGCAGGCATGCCCTGCCCTTATTAAAAGGAAATGGGTTGAGTTCAGTGTCTGCAGTGTCTGGAGGTTTCTTATGTCATTATTGATCATGTCCATAATAATTCTTTCCATGGCTTTGAATATGAGACTAATGAGATTTATGGGTCTGTAGTTTCCAGGGTCTGTAGATGGCCCACCTTTGTGCAGAGGGGTGACTGTTGCTGTTCTGAATTCATGAGGCATGAAACGTGTGGAGGCTACAGTTAAATACCAATTTCAGAGGGCCTGATAGTTTATGTTTCATGCTATCCATAAGGCATCCTAAAATATTGCCTGGGCCCATTGATGCAGTATTCTTGGCCTTAGAGAGAGCATAAAAAAATTTCCCTTGTGATAGTATTCTTCTCTCTTCCTCTTTCCTGTTTACGCACCATGTGGTACATCAGGCAATGTGTACCTTTCAGCACTCGTTTCTGTAACAGTTACAGGCTTTACGGACTCAGGTTGCTAGCCTAAGTCCCAACCCTCATTGGAGGGTGCACCACATACATCTGCATGCACACACTCACACCTAGGGCCAATTTAGAGTGTCCAGTACACCTACTGCATGTCATTGGAATGTGGAAGGAAACCAGAGCACCCAGAGAAAGCAAACAGGAATGCAGGGAGGACATGCAGACTTTACACAAAAGGCACCCCAGTCAAGAATCGGACCACAGAACCTCTTGCTATAACGTGACAACACTAACTGATACACCACTGCTCTGCCCCTAGTGATAGTAGGGTGAGTTATATTTGATGGTATTTCCTGAAAGTAAGTTGGGGGGAGGGGTAAAGCTGAAGCTTAATTTGCTAACCAGTAGGTTTCCTATATCTTCTGTCTCAGTATATCTGGCTCTATTAACAATGAGCTCTGCATACAATTGTGTATTGCATTTAAGGTTGCGGACATAACTAAAAAAATGCCTTGTGGTTGTCCTTCCCCTGGGAAGCTAAATTTAGCTCAGATTTGGCTTTGGTAGATTTTATGTGTCCTCTGAATTGTTTGTTTAGTTTGATGAGAGTGCTTTTTTCCTGCTGGGTGCTACACTTCACAATTTTTGCCATGATTTTCTTCCTTATATTATACAGGCTATTTATGTTGTGATTCCACCAGGTTGGTGGACAGTTAGTTCTGTGCTATTTTTTCTGGTGTGTATACTGCCTCTGTGCAGTTATTAATATGCTTGTAATAGAGTTCTTGTTAACAGTTCCATGTAGGCAGCAGTGTTTTCAGAGTTTATGGGGCTTGACATTTTGAAGGATTATTACTTAATAGTAGGAAGCTATAGCCTTAGAGTACTTCCTGAATATTCCAAGATTAGCTGGTGTCCCAGGTTTTATTTTTACTTCAAAGGAGACCATTTTGTGGTCTGACCATACCAGATAAGACATTGTACTTGGGGGTTGTGCACTCTCTTGTATTAGTAAGGACCACATGCAGTATGTTTGCATCCCTGCTCAGTGTATTAAAAGTCTAGACCAGGGAGATTGTGTTTACAAAATCTAGGAATCTCTGTGCTTGTACATTTGGTGTCATATATGATTCTCAGTTAATAGTGGGGTAATTAAAGTTGCCCATGAATATGGTATTGGGTTGGATGATGAGTGTTTCCAATAAGCTTAAATACATGTTGTGGGTTTCCTGGGTCATAGGGGGGACCCATAGCTTGCAAGAAATGACATGGGATTTTGCCTTTAGTGATTGTAATGTGGAGAAGCTCAAGCACATTGTTCTGTTTAACCAGCCTTGAGGTACCTTTATTTTTTATGTACGTTGAGACACTTCCACCTATAGTCCCTAACTGTGTAGTAGAGGTCTAAATGTGTGAAAGACAATATAGCCTTGCACTGCCAGTGCTCTCCATGGCTTTAATCCATGTCCAAGTGAAAGCACAGATGTCAGCATTCTCTAGGGTGAGGAGGGCCTGAAGGGAGTGGAGTTTTTTGTTTATATTCCTAGCACTGAGCAGTAACATTGTTAGATTTTCTTGTTTTTGATTTGCTGTGTTGGAAGCAGTTTCAGTTTGGCATTGCCTAAAAAAGCCACTGTGGGGAGGACAATGCTTTAGATAATATTTGAACATCTAGGAGGGAGAGGTGCAGACCATCCCTGGCAAAGCAGCATGATATGTTGACCATCTCTTTCCATGTTGACAAATATTGCACCCGCTTAGATTGACACCAGAAACTAAGCAAATTATTTAAGTCAGTTATCTTCTGTTCATACTGTGGCATCATCCTTAGAGAAGGTAAAATGCTGCTCAGTTCTAGGCTCATACTAGCCTGAGAAGCATATTCTGTGCGCTTCATGATATTTCACTTCATATTGTCTAAGGAGCTGTGTCTCAGGTCATTTAGACCCACATGGAATATGACTGAGTCATATTGGTACTTGCGGTCCAATGGCCTGAGTGTGTGCATAATGTGGCAGATCCTGGCTCCTGATAATCAAATGACTGCAGCTGTCTCCTTACTTTGTCCGGTGAGAAAGACATCAGTTGATCTCACAATGGAGTCTCCAATGACTAGAATGTTGGATTGTGTAGTGGCTTGTGTTATAGGCTTGCAAGTAGAGGTTCCATGAGATGTGGCCGTATGTGTTGATGTGGGTGTTGTTTTGAAAGAGAGCAACATTCAGGGCTGGTGAGGGTATTTGTTCTGTGTACTTCGTCTAGGAGATCTTTGGGGCTGAGGAAGGTTACAATTAAGTGTCTGAGCATATGCGGGTCTATGTGCCTCCTTTATGTTGTATGTGATAACAACCTGATTGACATTAGGAATGCTTATATATGAGGGCTTTGCCCCAGTGACATTGTGTAAATGCAACTCTTACATACCATATCAGTTTGTTTGTGAATTAACTGGATGTCAGTAAACATGAGACAATTTCTGCATTGCTTCACGATGCCCATATCAACCAAGCTGGTAACATAGATAGTGGGAATGTTCATACCCCTGGCAACAGGCCCTTTTTAATTGATTAGATAGCTGCAGTGAGAAAATAAAGTAATGTCAGGAGTATCTGGTTTACAGTTCTGGGGGCAGTGATTGTCACTGCAAACTAGTTGCCCTGTGTGCAGCTAGGTATTGGTGGAATTTCAGAGGTGCTTTTACAGGAAAAAATGTCAACTCATGATGTCTCTGTCTGTACAGGGACTACCAAACACTTCAGGGGAAACTAATAAGTAGACCCTGATGATTTATGGATGAAGTATTTAGGGAGATAGTCTGAAGTTAGGTTTGACAGTAGCAATTCAAGCAGTACTTACTGAAAAAGAAAGAATTACCTTTGTCAAGAATGATGACAAGAGGGGATTTGCCTGATTGGCTACTGCTTGGCTACTACTAGTGCTAGTCTCATCACATGCTGCTAGGATACAATGCTCATTTGCGTCCTCTATTACCAGAAGCAACACCAGTCCCAACATAAGAAGCAGGTCACAGGATCTTTGGTGATTAACAGTCTTGTCCCAGATGATGTAAGGGTGTGCAGGCTTGTTATAAATATGTTCTGCTAGATGCCTTGAATAGCAACCAGAGCAATTATGAAGCCCCAACACAGACACTCACTGCCCAATCAGAAACAGCCAAGAATCAATGTGCCTGTGCCTTCTCTTACCAGGATCAAAATAAAAACAGAGATTCCAAGCTGGCACCTATGAAGCCATTGTTAGGCTTTCTGATGATCAGCAGTCTCCAAAAAATAATGTTCCTATGCTCCTTCTCTCAACAGGAGCAAAACAGAAGCACTAACCCGAAGATAACCCCTGAGAGGCAGAATGTGGGCTCTCCAATAATTGTTGGTCTTGGACTAGATGTTGCAGATTTTAAAGGTAAGATTGAAAAATAGGTTAATACCCTAAGAGTTACAGTGTGCACTAAGCAGTTAGATATGAAACAGGGATTAACTTAAACTTTAACTATCTGAGTGGAGAACCACTTATTTTAAAAGTGCAAGACAGACTGGAAGGTGATGGGCAGTTTTCTATTCTGGATCTATAAAATACAGTTTGATGACAAATACATTTAAATAGCTGAAGTGGAGTGATTTCACAAAATAATAATTTGTTCTTACTCACAATAGCCAATAAAAGAAGAGAGGGAAGGAAATATTTATTCAAATTAACATAAGGGGCAAGCAACTAGAAAGACAATTGAGTTTAAAACACAACAGCATTAGGGTGAGAGGGTGAGGGAAATTTTGTGTGACTCACATGAGACACGACTATGGTCGCTTTCCTAGTTTAAATATGTAATTAAAAGCAGAATACAAGTAAAATACAGTGTAAAGAAAATAAACCACAATACGTAAAACAGAATAAAGCAATGAAGCAATTTAAAATACAAGAAAGGAAAAACAAATTAATTGTTTCCTCACTGCAATTCTGGGGTAGAGTCTGACTGAGATTTTCCAGTAATGGCTGAATCAATGGAGAAGCCCACTGAAATCTATAGGTTTTGCTATGTGTCGAAGGCTCCACCTGTAAGTGGAAAAATGTACTGCAGGCACTGCCAAGAGGAAAGTTGGACAACTTGCTGTCCTAAGGTCAACAAACTGATGGAGCTGCAGTGCAGTTAACCAGACTTCACATTGTTTAAAAAAAAATAAAATATTTACTGCCCTGATGTATCTCTCATCTTTCCTTCATTCTGCAGAAAGCCACTGATTTTTTTTCTTATATTTTGCCCTGTTCATAATAAAATTTTTGATCTTCTGTTCTGGTAAGTCACTGGGGAATACAGACAGTCAATTACAGCAGATATTGCAACTTTATATTTCTTATTGTTCAGAAGAGATACACTAATATAAAACCTGTCATTCTAAAAACCTTTTAAGTGAATTCAAGGAATATTTAAAAATAGTGCCTGATATGAGATCTTTGTACCCCTATTATTTTTTGGTTTTGTCTCTGATGCTTGAGTTAAGAGTTAAGTTGGCTATGATATAGCAGACTCATTCCCATGTCACTTCTCCTGTTGTTATTAAATGTGGCCATGATGGTCATGCTGGTCATCACACCTTGTTTTCCTGTACACTTTACAGATGGAGCTGTGCCACTGAATGGCCTTATGGCAGAACAGGCAGGCTCCCTGCTAGCAATACTAGTTTTATCACTCTGCTGCTGCTCAGCTGAGAACTTTGTTAGGACTCAGAAGGGATCCTACTTAAACCTCAGGCAGCTTCACTATGTGCTCAGATATATAAAATATTCCAGATTTGCATAATTTGCTTTGATACAGTAGTTCCTTGTTGAATTCAGTATTTGTGCTGCTTAGGTACTAAATTCAGTGGATACTGCCCTTCAGGATGATGTCATCCTAAAGGGTGGACTGAATTTTAATATTAGGTGTGGCAAGGGAGGGATTGCAGATGGTGTGTGCTGTAACTACGCTCAGGTTTCAGAATCTAGCCCTAACAAAACTATGGAGTTGATATAGCCCCTTGCCATATTCAATAATAAATAATGCAGTTTTTCATAAAAAAGTGATATTTTTGTAATTTGTTTTGTCATTAAGTATAGCCCCTCAGAATTTTTTCTTGTAGCTGAAAACTCCTTCCAAACATAATGAAAGACTGATTCATCAGTGCCTCAGTACTTAAATTTGTGTATAGATTACTAAATAGACATGCTAATTGCAGGTACAGTAAAGTTAGTTATTGATCATGCCCTTCAAGAAGTAAACTTTACATTAAAAATAACATAAATGATACAAGTAAAATGCAGACAGACACTTTAATACATATCATTTCCTTGTCATACACTGTAGCAAATTATTCAGTTATGATGCAATGTATTCTTTTTTCTTTCTTTTTTTTTTATTTTTTGTGCATTTAAGTTTGATGTCTAGCTACCCAATGGTGTGAACCTTGGCTCTAGATGATTGTCACTGTAAAAGAAACACCCTGACCTCATGGGAAAAATGGGAAAAGAGGTTGTGGCTGGATGGATGGATTAAAAAAAGATGCTTGAATGCTGTTCTCATAGTCTAAGCAATACTGTTAAATGCAAAGCTTTTTCTTAACCACCCTCCTTTCTGTTAAAAAAGGAAGCCTGAATGCTGTCCAAAAATCCCCAGCCATACAGCTGAACACAATGTTTTTTCTCTTAGCCATTCTCTTTTTCTGTTAAAAAGAAGCCTGAATGGTGTTTTCATACTTTCAGGCAAACAGCTGAATGCAACATTTTTTCCTCTTAACCACCCTTGTTTCAGTGTTACAAAAGAATACTGAATGCTGTTTTCATATCCTTAGCCATGCATGTACATTTCAGAAAGGATTGTGAACTGTGCCATAGTGATATTGCAAAAGGCCACTGTACTATTCATATAAGGCTGTTTCTGGATAGGTGTTACTGATGTTATTGTCAGTTTTCTTATAATATTAGTGAGAGAACAGTTCCCTATTAATAAATCATGGCTCACAAACTTGAAAATAGTGATAATATAGTTAACTGGGCATTTTCTGTGTCAGGCAGTTGCTTATGCTTTCTCTGCTGTTCTGTTAGTTAACTTTAGTCTGTTCACTTCTCTCCATCAAGTTGTTCTGCACCCCTGCTGTTATCAGAAAATTGTAGTTAACTGAGGAAAACTCACTTTTCATATTCTTTTCACTTTTTATAATTTTTGCAGGACTTTCCTTCTTCAAACCTGTAATACAGCAGTTGCAGTGTGACGGAATAACACAGCTTATGTAGTTTCAAAGCTTTTGTTAGACCACTGCTCCTTTTCTATTCTTACCCTGTGGAAAGTTCTATGCTGACCATGATTACTGATTACAGTCAACTATTTGGGGAGCTTTTTGCTACCTACTTACCCTTAGTTCACCAGCCACCCTCCTTGATATCATCAGCTTTATAATTATCACTCTTCACCCACCTCTACGAAATAAGGACTCCATCCTTAAAGGCATACTTATCTTTCACTCCGTTTGCACAAAACTTGTTGTTCAATTAACTTACTAGTTAAAAGAATTATCCTCTGTCTACTCTGCAAAATTATAATAAACTGCCTCCAAATACATACTTCCCTCTGTTACTTCCTACTGTATATGTACAGGATACCATTACTAATGTATTATAATTAAATGCACACTTACTGCAAAGGTACTGTGCACTTTCCTTAATTTACCTTTTGTCTTTTTTAAACAACATTGTGCATCACTTCTATACATGCAAAACTTCTCTATACTTGTTTTCCATAATAAATACACTAAATTCTCAAACATCTATAGTTCATTACTAAAACTATTACAGCTCTCCATGTTACACACTACCCTTCCCTCTGTACAGCTTTAACTTTACCCTCATCACTTATCTCTTAACATAATTACCTCACCTCCATCCCACCATGACATCACTACTCTATCACCATAAATGCACTGTACTCTTCCCCCTTCCTTTGCTCACCAATAAACAGTTTAACAACCTTTAAAAACAGTCTGTTTCACTCTTGCAGCTTTCTCGCTCCAGGGGCCCTATCTGTCTTCCTTCCTTCCAACGAATATATAACTATCACCCACTTTACTTTACTTTCAATATTATCCCACAGTATCTGTTAAATTTTACATCACACTACGCTTCCAGCAACTCTTCATCGTCTCCCCTCTTACTCTATCAATACACTCTCAATCATATCCTCCCTACAAATACAACTAAAGAGTCCTCCCAAAAAAAGAAAAAAAGTACAGATTTTCATCTAGCATTCTAATATTCCTAAACCCCACCTTATCAAAGACTGTTGAAAACTATTGACTTTTAATTCATCCCAATTTAACTCCATTCTCCACAATATAGATTGGTCCATCCTAAAACACCTCCCCCTAAACGATGCTGTAAGCAATTTCAATAGCATCTTCATGAGTCCTCTAAACTCCTTAGCTCCCTCTAGGAAGATCAGAGTAAAATCAAATCATGCTCCCTGGCTCTCCAAAGAGACTAGGTCCCTTATGAAACAAAGAGATAGTGTTTGAAAACCTGGACTAAAACTAAACAACCATCTCTTCTTCAAAAATACAGGCAACTGAGGAACCTTGCAAAAAAACATGCAACTAATGAGAAAAAGTTATACTATAGCTCTGCTCAGCTTAACAACAAATCCAATCCTTGAATATTTTGGTCAGCTCTCAACAACATCCTCTATCCTGGAAAGCCCTCTAATCCCTCCTCATACCCTAACTCTTCCTCTCAGGAAACAGCTACCTTCCTGAATAAACAGTTTAACTCTTCCATCCAAAATCTGGTAACCTCTAAGCCAAACTCTACTTCGACACCCACCCCTCCAAGTCCCACTAATACAACTTTGTTTTCATTTGAGCCAGTTCCCATTACTTACATCAAATCTCTACTACTCAAGTTAAAAGCTTGCTCTCCTTTCACTGACAATCTATCTCCTACATTCCTCAGACTTGCTGCTGACTCAATTGCCTATCCTATATCTATACTAATTAATCAATCTATTCTGGAATCAACTGTCCCCATCCTTTGGAAATCCTTCTTTACTATCCCTCTTCATAAAGGTGGAAACTCCACTGCCATTCTGTCCCCCCTCTCCAAGATATTAGAAAAATGTATTCACTCACAGCTTCTCAATCACCTCCTCACACACCACTTACTTACCCCTACCCAACATGGATTTTTGTCCTCACCACAGCACCACCACTGCCCTCCTCTACTTCACCCATATCATTGCAGAGGCCCTAGACAATAATACACTAATTTCCTGTCTCTTCCTAGATCTCTCCAAAGCCTTCGATACTGTCTCTCATCCTCTACTACTATCCAAACTCGCAAATCTCCACCTATCCCCCTCCGCACTTGCCTGGTTTAATAGTTACCTATCTGGCAGGGAACGATCTGTCAAACGGCTCTCATCCTCCTCACCTTTCCTTCCCATCTCCACTGGTGTTCCCCAAGGCTCCATCTTGGGACCCCCTTTTGTTTAACATCTTCACCAATGATCTTTACACCTCATGCAAAAAATCCTCCCTTATTCAGTATGCCGATGACTCTACACTTACATCCACCTCAAATAACATTCCTGAACTACACTCCCTGACCCAACAGGCCCTACTATCCACTGAACAATGGCTCTCTCACAACCTACTGATCCTAAATCCTAAAAAGACCAAACACCTACTTTTCCTTCCCCAATCTCTTTCTCATCACAAAACCTCCTTTTTTATTACATCTTCTAACAATACAACTATCCAACCTGACACCCACACAAAACTCCTAGGGGTCATTATTGATGACGAACTAAAGTTCAACCTACACATACTCCAGTGTATAAAAAAAAAAAAAAAACTAGAAAGTAGGTCTGCTATATCAGAACACAAAATTCCTAACCCTTGAATCCAGAATTACCCTGGGCCAGGCACTCCTCCTCCCCTCAATCTTATACACCACCCCAGTTCTTACCAATATCCAGGTCTCCACTCTAAACAAACTCCAACAGACTTACCATAAAATAGCCAGATTCATTACTAACTCCCCATACAACTCACACCACTGCATTTCTTTAAACTGTCTTTAATGGCTTGAACTTCCCCAATTTCTGCTATCTTATCAATTTCATATGCTACACTTTATTCTTTATAAAACCTCCTTCTGTCCATCTCTATCTTCCTTAGTCTCCATCTACATCCCATCCCAGACCCTCCGTACTTCTAACCAACAATTACTTGATGTCTACCACCCAAAAAGGTCAGTAGGCAAACTACTCTACAAACACTCCCTTGCCCATACTTGGAACAAACTTCCCCTTGACTTACGTTCAATCTCCCACACCTCACGCTTTAAAAATGAACTAAAAGCTTATTTTCTCAATTTCAGGACCTGCCCTTGCCATGACCCCATCTAGTCTTCCTTCCCTTTATGTACCCTCAAAAGGTCTATACTTAGTACCTCATTACACCTCTTTCTCCAATGTGTCTACTATGCATTTGCATAATTTTATACAAACAAACATTTTTTATTGTTGACCTATTGAACTATATCAATGTAAAATTATGTTACTAAGCTTCTTTTTAATTCAACTTTAATTTTATGCATGTAACCCAACATATGTGAATCTTTTTGCTATAACTGCTGTTATATCAATATTGTTTAAAATTGTACTTGTTTAAAAATGTACTACTGGAGCTTTTCTCCTCGGGTCTCCACTGAAAATGGGCCACAAGCCCAGCTGGACAAACCTGGTTAACAAATGTCAATAAATAAAAATAATACTTCTGCTGGGAGGTGCCAGTGAATACGACCCTTGTCGCACTCCTCTCACTTGCTCTCTAATAAATGCACAAAGCCTACAAAACAGTATATAGCAAGTTAATGCCCTTATCACACAGCATACTCCTGACCTGTTAGGCATTACAGAATCCTGGATTAAAAAAAGCCATCCCCATATTCACCACTTCCTTTCTTCATATAGCTACTACTTAGGTGGTAGCCCTGGACTCAGGAATGAAGAAGGAACCTTCCTCCTTTACAAAGTCATCCTAAATGTTCATCTAATAATTCAACAAGTTCACCTTCTGACTCATTTCCTAACTGGCTACTTGTTAAAGTATTCAATAAAAGCAACAAAGCTGTCAGTGTCACAGTGACTGCCTCTCACCCTATGCTGCTTTAGGAAAATTCAAAACTCTTTTCCCCAGTATCATCAGAACAAATAAACACACAAACAATCTCTTACTACTTGATGACTTTAACCTCAACCTGCCCAGTTCTAATCATAATGATAAAATAGACGTCCTAAATGACTGCAGTCAAAATAGTTAGTGCAACAACCCACTCACTCAAACCTGAAAACAAGCAACAACTCATTAATGCATCTACTTAAACATGAACCCTTCTCTTGTTTGTTTGTGTCTTTCGGCTTTTCCCGGTTAGGGGTCGCCACAGCGGAACTTCAGTCTGCTAATGATCGGTAGTGGATTTTTACGTACTGGGTTACCAGCCCTGACACACAACCTTTAATGAAGGCATGCCCCATTCACGTATGCCTCCACACAGAAGATGCTCTAGCTGAGAATCGAACGGGACAACATCTTGCTATGAGGCGACAACACTACCCCAGCACCACCACCGCAGTATACAAACATGAACCCTTCTCTAGCCTTAGAAATTACGATTTACCACTTCACTAATAGACCACTGCCCAATAAGCTTTCAGCTATATATCCCAGGATAAGCCCATCCCCCATCTTATCTCTTCCAGATCAAAATCTGACTCTAGCATCAAAAAATGTAAGTTAGTCCTTGCAGCCACAGACTGGTCACTATCCTAAACACTACAAAAACCAGCTTTGCAACAGAAGTTTCATGAATACCCACAAAATTTACAAGGTGTGTCCTTTCCCTTACTAACTTAATGCTGCAAGTTGAAGAAGGACTGGTTCACCCCTGTACTAATATCACTACTCAAACTCAGAGATGAAGTATGGCATAATTGGAAAACTACCCCCCAGCCCTGAAACTAGAAAACAACTATGAAACCTTTCCAAGCAATACATGAGATACCATAAAACCAGAATAATTTAAACACAATAAACTTTACGAGCTCTTCTGGGAAGAAGTCAAAAGACTAACAAGAAGAAACAATCCTTCATACTACTTTAAATACTTTCTCTCCAACTTATTTCATCTCAGAACTGATCAACCTTACCACACTTTGCTGTACCACTACTCCCCCAACCTGTATTGCTGAGCTTCCCCTTACATGTCTCTGTTTTATTTCAAACATACTAGTAATGTCTTTTGGCTTTTCCCAGTTAGGGGTTGCCACAGCAGAACACTGGTCTGCTTATGACTGACAGTAGAGTTTTGCGGTGCCAAGGTGCTAGCCCAACACCCAACCATTCACACACACACATCTACCTGCATGTCTTTAAATGTCACTCAACCACAGGGAGGATACAGACTCCACAAAGAAGGCACTCCAACTGAGAATCGAACTGGAGAACCTCTTAATATGAGGCGACAATGCTAACCACTGCGCCACAGTGCATTCTATTTCAAACATACTAAAGACAAAGAAATACATCCTGTCATTGAACAACCAAAAATTCCCAGTCCCATGCCACCTTAACACATATATAACCTCTGCCTAACACAAAACAGCATGCCAGTTATGTGGAATGTAGCAACAGTTAACCCTCTCCCAAAACAAACCAATAGGTTCATAGGTTCATAGGTAGGTACTAGGCTATCTGCATAAAGGCATTTATAAGCCTAACCAGAATGTGTTGGCTTTCGCCACCCCCTTAGATTAGTTCCCTGTGCCTCTGTCCAGCAGAGCCACTGAAGTGATCCCCGGGGTAAACTTCCTGTTTCCCATCCACTCATCAAGGTTTCTCTTGAAGAGGATTAACGAGGAGCTCTGCCTAATGTAGATTGGAATCTTGTTCCAGAGCATGGGAAGTCTCTGGGACAGAAATCTATCCCTCCAGCACGTCTTATTTATTGTTGTGGTGAGGTTTAGATCTCTAGAGTGTGTGGCTCGAGGGGATATGGTTTTCTTTAGATGGAGCATGTCCATCAATTCTGGGTTGGACATGGCCTTGTATGTCAGGCAGAAATCACCTCTGAGTAGGCGGTACGCAACCGAGTACAGCTGGAGTTTCTTCAGTCGAGCTGCATAGGGCATCTGTTTGAGGCCAGTGATCTTCTTGGTGAGGTACTTCTGTGGTCTTTCCAGCTGTTGCAGGTGTCTTGTAAGGAACATCCCAAATAGGGCATTGTACTCTATGATGGGTCTGATGAGTGATGTGTAGAGGGGCACAATGACCTATTTTGATCTGAATGCAAACCCTTTTGTGATTAGGTGGGCCACATAGAAGGATTTTCTAACCACTTTGGCAATGTGATTATCAAAGGAGAGGTTACTATCTACTTGGGTCCCCAGATCCCTTATTACATCTTCCGTATTTAGGGGGGTATGACCTATGTGGTAGTTTGTGGGTACTTTGTTTTTTCCACAGGGGATGACTATGCACTTTTTGACATTTAGCTTGAGGCCATGGTCTTGACAACAGGTATCTGTCTCAGTGAGACCCTTTTGGAGGATGTCTGTGTCAGCTGGAGAGTCAATTATAGCTCCTAGTTTGCAGTTGTCTGCGAATCTGGTCAGCCATTGTCCTCATGTACTCGCCTGTACCTCTGAGAAGTATATGCCAAACAGGAGGGATCTTAGGACTGAGCCTTGGAGAATGCCACTTGTAACCAGTTTTGAGTCAGACCTAACTCCCACAACTCTTACCATGTGGGTTCTGTCCGTGTGCCAGTTGGCAACCCATCTCATGATGGAGGGGTTTATGTTCAGGCTGGTGAGCTTGTCTATAATACCTGAATGGGGAATGGTGTTGAAGGCCTTTGTGAGGTCTAGGTAGGCTGTGTGGACCACCTTTCTCTCATCTATAGCCTTGGTAACTGTCTCAAAGAAGTCCACCAGGTTTAGGAGGAATGATCTGCCCTTAACAAAGCCAAACTGGGTAAGGTCCATTGTTTGGAGGTTCCCAATGTCTCTGTTAATGAGATCCATGATGATGCACTCCATAGCCTTGCAGACCAAGCTAGTTAGGCTTATAGGGCAATAGTTTCCAGGGTCTGTTGTGGCTTCACCTTTGTGGAGCAGAATAACCGTTGCTGTGTGCCACTTTATGGTCATGTAGCCTGTGGAGAGGCTGAGTTTGAACAGTGTGTTTAGGTGAGGGGTTAGTTCATCTTTGAGCTCGTGTAGGATGCAACCTGGGACACCATCTGGTCCCATTGATGCAATGTTTTTGGCTTTGGAGAGGGCTGTTTTAACCTGCATGTCTGTGATTTCAGGGGCACTACATTCTTCTGGTATGGTTATGGGTACTTTTGGGGGTGGGGGGGGGTAAAGTTTGCACTGAACCTGTCTGCCAGGATGTTGGTGATATCGGTCGGTTCAGTGTATTTTGTGCCATTCTGCACTAGCTCTGAGCAGATCTGAAAATTGCCACTTAGATTCTTGACATAGCTAAAGAATGCCTTGTGGTTATTTTTGGAGTCCTTGGCAATTTTTCTTTCGAAGCTAGCCTTGGATCATTTTATGAGGGATCATAGTTTCTTGCTGATACCGATCAGGGATGTCTTCCTTTCTTGGGATTTTACTCTTTTCTGTACTAGTTTCCTCCTTCTGTTGTATAGTTTGTTTACGGCAGGGGTTCACCAGACTGGTTTCCTTTTCTTGGAGGAGTGAGTCTTGGTTTTGCTTGGGATAGCATGATCCATGCATTCTTGTAGGTGCACATAGAGTGCATTTGTAAAGGATTCTGCAGCTTGGACAGCGTTATCCTTTAGCATGGGGGCTTTGAAACTTTCCACCTCGGTCTTAAGTAACATGAAGTTTGCTTTCGAAAAGTTTTTCACGGTGGTTTCTTTGACTGGGGGTGGGGACAGAGTGTGGATATCCAGAGTGATTAGTTTATGGTCAGATCTAACCAGCGAGGGGTTGACTTCTGGTGTGGAACACCAGTCACCCATGTTGGTGATGACCAGGTCCAATATGTTGTCACCTCTGGTGGGGATGTTGACCAGTTGATCCAGGGCATTTGAGTTTATAAATTCTAGGAAAGGTTGGGCAAGGGCGTTAGTACTTGAGTAGTTCTCCCAGTTAATGTTTGGGTAATTGAAATCACTTGAAAAACTGCAAGGAACCACCACGATGTAAATCAAAGGATTTATTTAAGAAGAACAAGCGCTTTCACGCACCATCCCGGTGCTCTTCATCAGGTTACATTCAATAGTAAAATCTCCCATCTTTAAATACAAAACCACCCATCCAATTAAACAATCAATTCCATCAATTAAATCAAGGCAATCAACATTTCAAAGGGTAATGTATCCTAGTACCTGTTCAGTTAAAAAGCATCAAAAACTACAAGAGAATATTCTTTCTAAAAACAAAGCTTAAGTATATCACAATTAAATTGCATATATAAAAATATATTAATCAAATCCAAATCCTAAGCATAAATAAAATTATTAAAATTATTAAAATTATCTAATTAATTGCAATGCTCATTATGTAAATTCAAAGTCTATTTAAACGAGACTTACATTCATATAATTGCAACCTAGAAAATGCATCAGCAATTAAACATTAGTTCATGAGCTCTAAATTCTAGTCATATTAACTATCCACATGTGGAACCATAAAGGAAGAATATTAAAGCATAGGATGCATTTAAAAACTATCAAGATACTAAAACTTGGTACACTCCTTAGTCAAACATGGTCAAACTAAGTAAAACCCATAAGGCTATGTCTGGGGAAAATTCAAATGTATACTGAACTGGGCCATTATATAAAGATGGAATCACATACTACCCAGTAGAGCCGGTCTGATACTCAAAGCTGAATTCAGACTCGGCTCTATATGTGCCCTAAAATTTAGGATCCATTTTAGTTCATTAAGTTCAAGGGCGCCTAAAAGGTCTCCCTCTCTCCTATTGTGATGTATTACCTGTATTATCCTATATCTAAATGTATGTGAGGGAAACTGCTGGCAATGTCTTGCTAAAACATTTGTAACATTCCCCTTTCTGATGTCATATACATGATTGTATATGCGATCCTTAAATCTACGTGAGGTCATACCCACGTAGTAAGCTTCACAGGCATCACATGTGGCTAAATATATGACATTACTAGTGTCACATGTGGCATAGAACTTTGGCTCAAAGACTATCCCTACACCTGGAGCTTCAAATCTCTGAATGGTAGATATATACTTGCATATACAGCACTTTCTGCACGGGTGTGTACCTTGTTTGTATCTTACTCTAACATCTATTTGTTGAACCTTCACTTTTTCATTACATAATAGTCTTTTAAGATTTAAACAATTGCTAAATCTAAAAACAGGCTTGTCTCCCACTAATCTAGATATATCCATGTCTAAACGCAATATCTTCCAGTTGTTGGTTATGATGTTTTTAATATGGTTCACATCATTCGTATATTTAATATCAACTGGTATTTTTCTCTTATTTCTCCCAGAGTAGTAGTTAGGACCCCTCTTTCTACTATCTAATCCTGGGGTCACTAGGGGAATGTGCGTTTGACTATTCACCAATGATGGTGGATAGCCCCTATCAATAAAACAGGCTTTCTGGACTTCCATAAAATGTAAAGTAATTGAAATCACCCAATATCAGGGTGTTTGGTAGGACCTTTATGTTTCCCAGTGTTTCCAGAAATGCGGAATGGGGGTCCTGGGACATGGTGGGTGATCTGTAGCAAGCTACAATTTGAATTGCAGTTTAACTCATTGTTAGTTGCATGTGAATGATCTCTGAAGCATCGTGCTGTGCCACTAACCTGGTGGTGTGGGTATACTTGATGAATATGGATATGCCCCCATCTTTTGTATTTCGGTCCAGGTTTTATGGCCAAAATGTATGGTATGAGTTGTAGCCTGGTAGTGCTGAGGTGCTCTCTACAGCCTTAAACCAGGTTTCTGTTACTGCACATACATCGATTTTCTCCATACTGAGGAGTGCCTCGAGTGTGTGCATTTGAGGTTTAGACTTCTGGTATTGAGTAGCATTACTCTCATTTTTTTGTTACTTGTGCTATTTACGGCAGTGGGTTTGTCTTTTGAGCCTTGCCTAAAACAGGCACTATGGGGGTGACAAGAGCCTTGGCCAGTATTCGAAAGCCTAGGGGTGACAAGTGCAAGCCATCTCTAATGAAGCAGCGTGGCTTGTCGAGCATGTCATCCCAGGCTGACAGACACTGGATCCCCTTTGAATGACACCAGAAGCTTAGTCAATTGTTGAAATTGTTAATTTTTTCTTTGTACCGTAGTATCATTTTTGGTGAGGGCAGGATGCTACTCAGGGTCAGGATCATGCAGACCTGGGATACATGATTAGAGAGCTCCTCCATGTCTCTTTTCATGTAGTCCAGGGAGGTCTCAGGTCATTCACACCAACATGGACAATGACAGAGTCGTATTTGTACTTGTTCTGGAGTGGCCTGAGTTCTTGTGTTATGTGGTGGATCCTGGCACATGATAGGCAGCTAACAGTAACCTTCTCCTTCTTCAGCCTAGTAAGTGGGACGTCAGTGTGCCTGACTATAGAGTCACCTATTACTATTATGTTGGGTATGTTATTTTGCCTTAAGGGCTGTGATTGTTTGGCACACTGGTTTTGTGACGTATGTGTTTCATGGTTTGTGCTGGGGGGGTGGTGGTTGCTTGGATGTGTGCTTTGGAGGTCTCTGTTGCTTTTGCAGGTTTTTATTTAGAGCCTCCGAGTATGTTTTCATGTATTTATAAGTGCTTTTTGCCGGTGATGGTTTCATAGGTCTATGTGAGACTGGTGGTCTGATGCAAGTAATTCCCTTCCCCTCTTGACTGCCTAGTCCTGTCTTGGGTTGAGAGAGCTTAGCCTCCAGTTTGGCTGTATAATTGCATCTCTTGCATGCATTAGTGTTTGGTGGTAGGAGGAGAGGGTTGTTTGTGTACATGAGTCAGTTGTAACATTGCCTAAAAAATTCCCAGATTCACCAGTTGGACTGGAGAGTACACCTGAAACTGCCCTTTGGACATGCCTGGATAGGTACAGTGAACTGTTTTACTGACTGACTGCTAAGGTCGAGTAGAGAGCCTTGTCCACCTACACCCACATTCTTTCAATACTGCCCAATATCCATTCCTCTTACTCTAGCTAAAATCTTACAGAAAGTAATCTTCATCCATTTACATCCTACATCATCCTGTCATCCAATCAACAGGGATTCCAGTCAGTTCACAGCACAATAACATCCATTTAGGCCATCACAGAGTAAATTCTGTTAGGAATTGACAAAGATGAACTTGCTGGTGCTGTATATTTATCAACTTGACCAAAGCTTTTGATCTAGTAGATCACAGCTTGCTAGTAATCCACATACTTGACATAGGCATTAGTCCAGCTATATTACCCTGATTTCGCAACTATCTCTCTTACCGACCCTTCTGTGCAAAAGTCAACTTATCCTTCTCATCTCTAGCTAAAATCAAAACAAATCACAAGATGTTTTGAAAAATAGGTCTATGCAACATTAATGTTTTATACATTTGAGTTGTTGACTTTATTGTATGACATTCAAATTTTATTAAATTACTAAGTGTGGTTAACTACTTTCAGCCAGAAGAAATGTATTTTATATGGAAGTGCTTACAGACTGTATTAAAAGTTTTTTTTACAGTTGTGCATATTCCTTGGTGTATAGCATTTTGTTTTTTGGATTTTACCTGCTTATTGTTCATCAAGCTGCCTCTTTTTTAATGTTATTTTGTGAATTTTTGGTGGCCAATTTTCATACTGACTTGTTTTAAAGGTAGTAATTATGTCTTAATCAGTAATCTAATAGCTTGTTGCTACAATAACAAAAAAAAAAGTTTGACAGCTTCCATGTTGCCATGACAATAGTTGTGATGATGGTAATGACAACTTGAAAAGTATCAGCCTGTTTGCTATAACCTACAAGTTAGCACCTGGCACAGCTGCTCTCTCTGTCCTACCCTTCCTATGGTTCTTCGAAAGCACAAAGGAATGCAGTGACACATCCCACCATGGCATTCAGTGAACACAAGCACACTATAACTAACACACCCTGCCAACCACAGCACAGCCATGTAGCTTAGGTTCCACCAGCATTTGTTCCTACACATCCATGGGAGCAGAGTTAGAAAAAATGAGGAATCAGTTCCTGTTGTGACTGCATGCTACTGGGTAATGAAGCTACTGTTCCAAAGTACTGGAGGTGCTTAATAATGCAGAAGTAACAGAGTACATATTGTCAGGTGTTTGCTGTTTGGCATATTATTTTCATAAACAGAAGCATACTCTTCCAGTAAAGTTGATGTTACAATCCTGGCACGGATTCCAACTTGCCATGTACCATTTCAGTGTTGAATTCTATAACTCGCAGGATCCAGCACATTTGAATACTATTAAGTGATAATATTCTACAGATCATGATGCCTTATAGCCAATTTATGATGTACAGTGTAATAGCAAGTGACAGTTCCCACCACCGCCTGTGATGTCGACTAGTCCTGCCCCTAAACTTGACACACACTGCTGTGGGCACAAATTGTCTAAGAGTTTACATTTCAGTAATCAACAGATATTTCTTTCTCTGAAGTACAAAGGTTTAACAAGACAGTCTTTGCTATAGTTTTTACAGTCAGCCATTAAATTACTCACTTTACCTTCTTTCTTATCACCCCATTCTTCCCGGGTCAGAATAAATGCAGCTACATTGTAATTGTTTCACTGCCTCACTGAAAACTGTCAGACTCCACTTTGTTTTACATTCATAATGGTTTAAAATTGTGCATGTAGGTATGAGTTTGTAGTTCAGAACATGATTTCCCATTACTGACAAAAGCTGCTTTTTGATTTGCTGTCTTGTAGTGCCTGTGCGGTATCAGATACAAGCAAAAAACAAACCAATTGGACCGGCACTAAGGTTTTTCGCCAAAGCTTTTTGGAACTTTGAATTAAATTTCTTTGTTTTATACTCAGCGTGTTCATTGTTTGCATTTTTTTTACATTATGTATCAGATATGCATATACCCTACAGGGACACATACAGTTGCATCCCTAACATTGGTAACCTTGGTACAAAATTGTGAACTATGTGCACCTGAGTGCAATTCAAGAAGCTATTCTGTAGTCATTCCATTAGTGTGATCCAACTTTATGAATTGCTCTGATGACATAACTGTATACAAAAACATAATATGTACAGTTGTATGGTGTTTACGGATATGGCAGATAATGATGCAGTTTAGTAATTGTAGTGATCATTTATTATTTCAATTATTTCCTGTGTGCTGTTTCTAAGCTTAAACACTTCATATAAAATGTTTGTGGCTGTACTATTAAGTATCCTTTGTTTTCAGTTGTGCATAGTATATCTCGTACACCTTGTAACCAGCCATGTGCAGAAAAAGAGCTCACAGTCCATCATGTCTGATAATGTTAAATGCTGCGATATTGCTTCTTAATTTAGATATCCATGTGGTTCACTACTGACTCAGGCAAGTCTGAATCAAAAGGATGATGACATGAAAATGTAATATTATACCATGATCCCCCCAAAGCGTGCACGCTGATTGGCCAGCGTGCCCGTTGTAAATCGAGTTATACTAATGGAAAAAGGTCCGGTCGCCGGACTTTTCCATTAGTATAACTGTTTTAAACACTGTCTCTTAAATGGGTTTAACATAGCGAGACTTTAAAATAAGCAACGGAGATCTCCGTTGCTTATTTTAAAGCTGTCTCGCTATGTTAAACCCATTTAACATAGCGAGGCAGTGTTTAAAACGGAGAAAGCAAGATCTCCGTTGCTTTTAGTGTCTCGCTATGTTAAATGAGTTTAACATAGCGAGACAGTTTAAAATAAGCAACGGAGATGTCCGTTGCTTATTTTAACTGTCTCCTTATGTTAAACTCATTTAACATAGCGAGACTAAAAAGCAACGGAGATCTTGCTTTCTCCGCTGCTTTTGCTCAACTCTGATGTACTGCAGGCGCAGTACATCAGAACTGCCGGATGCCAGACATCTGCGGAAGGGCAGTAAACAGGCATTATACTATGCCATTATTTAAGAAAAGTAACAGTTTCTTTTCTTAAATAATGTCATGGTATATAGCAATTCACGCCTGGTGTGGGTAATGCTAAATTACCACGGTTGGCTTTGTTTGGTCCTGGCTTACCGGGACCAAACCACGCCAACCGTGGGTAAATTTAGCATTACCCACACCCAGGCGTGGGTTATTGCTATAATATTTCCTTCTTCTTCTTCCTGTGGTTGCTGTTACTCAAACTATAACACTATTTCTTTAAAGTGTTACCTGTATTGCTCACATCTTCTAGCTCTACTCAGAAATCTTGGTAACTTTCATTGAAGAAAATGTCAGCCTTTTCACTTATTATTTTACCTGACTTTTGTCTGTGACTTAAACAGAACATGTTGGAGAGGCAGATGTGTGTTTCAGAGGCTGCCCCTCCTATGGAGCAGGCTTCCTATCCATGTGAAGCTGAGTTCATCTATCACCAAGTTTAAATGCAACCTAGACGATGAGGAATCGAACATTTACACCTGGTCTGGCACCCATGACCCTTGTGGACAGAGGTAGCTTATAAAAGCAGTGTATTTTTACAGATTTGCAAGCACTTGAGTAGCCTGGTCTGTTTAGGTTGGGGAAACACATGATCTTTCTTTAATTAGCTTTTCTTGTTTATTGCCTTTATAAAGTCTATACAATTGAGTAGCCCTTGTTTCATTCATGCAAAGCAAAGTACTTTTATTGAATAATCACATTTTTATAAACTCTTTAAAGTATATTGCAGTATCCATATCATTACTTTTTTTGTGGTAGCATTTTCTATTGTATCTTTTAAGTTTGTTTATGGTAGCATTTCACTTTACTGTGCTTTTACATTAGGAAGACTGGGATTATTTATCTAATGGCAGTAGGTGTTTACCAGGTCTGTCTGAGCTGGGAAGCACACAAGAGGGCACTCAGCATCTTTTTGCACTTCTCCTATAAACTGTGACTGTACTGTAGCAGTTTCAAAAAATATATACTGTCTGCTGTTACTTTAAGTAGTTACTTGCACTGTATTACATTATATTTGTTAGGTGTAGGACTGTCGTAGGTAGTTTGTGTGCTCTTGTTACACTTGGGCTCCAAACTATGTATTCTACATTAAGAAGGCATTTTTCTGCTACCTTGTGGCAGAAGTGTGCTGATCTAACCTGTTGAGTTGGAAATTTCTGGTGGTAGATTTATTGTGTGCATGCATGAATGGTAGTTAACTTAAAACTTGTTTCTCTTTGCATGTATTTAAACCTTGTGTTTTCTCAGTGCTGCTCTTCATGCAGACGCAGTTAACAGAGCCCTGTATAAACGCATCTGAGATTGCTTTGTATTCAAGACAGAGGTTACCTCTGAGGTGTCTGCATGAGACTGAGTAGAGGGACAGGGCTTTTTACCTATCTCAGTAGGGTAGATGTTTAAGGTCCTGGATTCTCCTGATGAGGTATCTCTGTGGTCTCTCCAGCTGCTGCATGTGCTTTGTGAGGTACATGCCAAAAGGGGCATTGTACTCAATAATGGATCTAATAAGGAGAGAATACAGAGATGTTATGACCTCCTTATCCCTGAATGAGATACCCCTACTAATGAGGTGGACCATTTAGAAAGCTTTCCATACAATGGTGCAATATGGTGGTCAAAAGTCAGTTTGGTATCATTCTGGGTACGCAACTACCTTATGACTGATTGTGTGCTTAGAACATTGTTATTACTGTAATAATTTGTGGGGATGTCACTCTCTCCAAAGGGGATGATGATGCATTTTTTGGCATTCAGTTTGTGGCTATGTTTCTGGCACCAGTCATTTGTTTCCATGAGACCCTTTTGGAGAATGTTCACATCACTAGGGGAATTGATGACAGCACCTAGCTTGCAATCATCTGTAAACTTGGTCAGCCATACCCCACTGGATTTGGCCTGTACCTCAGAAATGTATATCCCAAACAACAGAGGCCCCGAGATCTATCCCTTGGGGTATACCACTCATTACGGGTCTACTGGTTGACGTTGCTTCCTTTATTTTGACTATGATGGTACTATCAGTGAGCCAGTTTGCTATCCATCTGGTAACATACGGATTGTTGCCTACTTGAGAGAATTTATCTATTATACCAGAGTAGGGAATAGTATCAAAAGCTTTGGCCAGGTCAATGTAGGTGGTGTGCACCCTCTTCCCCTCATCCATGGCTTTATCTGTCTCAAAGAATTCAATCAAATTTAACAGGCATGACCTCCCCTTGATGAAACAAAACTCTGTGGGATTGAGTGTTTGGAGGTTGCCAATGTCCTTGTTAATGAGGTCCATGATAATGCATTACATGGCCTTGCAGATCAGGTTAGTTAGGCTGATGAGTCTATAGCTTCCTGGATTGGTGGATACCTCACCTTTGTGCAAAGGGATGCCAGTGGCTGTCCTCCACTTGGCTGGGATGAAGACAGTACTCAAGCTTTGGTTGAATAGGGTGCCTAATGGTGCTGCAAGTTCCTGCCTGAGTTCATGTAGGATGAGGCTTGGCATGTTATTGGGTCCCATGGAGGCTGTATTTTTTGCCTTTGAGAGGGCAGTGATGACTTTCTCCCTAGAAATAAGGGGGGGGGGGGCAGGTGCTAGTGATTTCCTGATTAACTGGCCTGCCCCCCATCAGTAAGTCAGGACATCCCCAGCACCTGCCCCATTCCCCTAATGTCTAGGGAGCAAGTCACCACTGCCCTGTCTGTGAGGTGAAAAACACAGCCTCCATGTGACCAGATAACATCTCAGGCTGCATCCTACATGAACTCAGGCAGGAAGAAAAACTGTATAAAGGGTTAACCTGTCAAACATTAATAGTTGGATGTATCACTAAAGCTGGAAATAGACATTTAAAAAGCTGCCATATATATATTAGGTGGGAATACTGACTTCTTACCACAATGGCAACACTTTCCATATTATCTTTGAATGTGAATGGTTTCACAGGTATAGATAGACAGTAACAAATACTTAGTTATATTAGGAAATACAGACTGCAAATAGCAATGTTACAGGACACACGTTTGGAAATAGCTGAGCATGTTAATTTGATAAGGAAAGGATTTCAGGATCTTTTTTTTTAGGCAAGGTTCAAATAACAAATTCACCACCGTAACAGAACAGGCAAGCAAAAACTGAGGGTAATGCTACTCAGTGCTAGAAGTCTAAATCTCAAAATGCACTCACTCGAGGCACTCCTTAAAATGGAAAACATCGATATCTGTGCAGTGACTGAGACCTGGTTCAAGGCTCCAGAGAGCACCCCTGCACTACCAAGCCATAACTTATACCACACTTTTCGGCCATGTAACCTGGACCGAAACACCAAAGGCGGAGGTGAGCCCATATTCATTAAGGATATCCACACCTCTAAGCTAGTTGCTCAGTATAATGCATTCGAGGTTATCCAAGTGCAACTAACTCTGGGCAAAACTGCAATCCAAATTGTAGCTTGCTACAGATCCCACACCATGCCCCAGGATTCCCACTCCTCTTTTCTTGATGTACTGGAAAATATTAGGGTTCAACCAAACACCCTAATAATGGCTGACTTCAACTACCCCACCATTAACTGGGAAAATTACTAGGTGTACCAACTCCTTAGCTCAATGCTTTCTGGAATTCATAAACTCCAATGTTCTGGATCAAATTATCCACACCCCCACCAGGGGCAACAATATCCTAGACCTAGTCATTACCAACATGAGTAACCGGTGTTCCACACCTGAAGTCAACTTCTTCCTGGTCCGATCTGACCATAAGCTAATCACCCTTGATATCCACATCCTGCCCCAGCACCCATTAAGGAAATCACAGTAAAAAATTTCTCCAAAGCCAACTTCATGCTTCTTAAGACAGAAGTGGGGAACTTCACGACACCCATGCAGATGGACAATACAGTTACAACTGCTGAATCCTACACAAATGCACTCTATAAGCACTTACACAAGTGCATGGATTGTGCTATCCCAAACAGAACCAAGACACTATCCTCCAAAAAAAGGAAACCAATCTGGTGGTTCCCCTCCCATAAACAAACTGTACAACAAAAGGAAGAAACTGTTGCAAAAGAGAGTAAAATCCCATGAGTGGAGGAGCTCCCTGATCAGCCTCAGTAAGAAGCTGAGATCCCTTATAAGATCCTCCAAAGCTAGCTATGAAAACAAAATTGTCACTAATTCTAAGGACAACCACAAAGCATTCTATATCTATGTCAAGAATCTCGATGGCAACACACAGATCTGCTCTGAGTTACAGCACAATGGCATGAAAATTACAGTACCAACTGATATTGCCAACATCCTGGCAGATAGGTTCAGTGTTAATTTTACCCCCCTCACCCCTAAAGGGCCCATATCTATACAGGAAGAATGCAGAGTCCCTGTAATCACAGCTACACAGGTAAAAACTGCACTCTCTAAAGCCAAAAACACAGCATCCATGGGACTGGACAACATCCCAGGCTGTGTTTTACACAAGCTTCAGAATGAACTGGCTCCCCACGTAAGCACCATGTTCAGTAATAGCCTTGCATCAGGCTTTGTGCCCACTGAATGGCACACAACAACAGTTATCCCACTCCACAAAGGGGGAGCCACCACTGATCCCAGGAACTATCGACCTATTAGCCTGATGAGCCTGGTCTGCAAGGCCGTGCAACATATCATCATGGAACTCATAAACAAAGACATTGGTAACCTCCAAACTCTGGATCCCACCCAGTTCGGGTTTGTGAAAGGCAGATAATGCCTCCTGAACCTGATCGACTTCTTTGAGGCAGTCACCAAAGCCGTAGATGAGGGTAAGATGGTTCACACAGCCTATATTGACCTCAACAAGGCTTTTGACACCATCCCCCATTCAAGAATTATAGCTAAACTCACTAAACTAGGTATAAATCCCTATGTCACATGATGGGTTGAAAACTGGCTCACAGACAGAACCCACATTGTAAAAGGTGCAGACTCCAAATCTGACCGCAAAGCAGTGACAAGTGGAGTACCACAGGCTTCCGTCCTGAGGCCTCTCCTGTTTGGTATCTACTTCTCTGAAGTACAGGCTAACACAGAAGGCCTCTGGCTAATGTATTTCACAGATGACTGAAAACTAGGAGCCATAGTCAATTCCCCAAATGATGTGGACATCCTACAGAAGGGCCACGCTGAGACAAATGCCCAGTGCCAGAGCCATGGCCTCAAGCTCAATGCGAAAAAGTGCAGTGTCATCCCCTTTGGTAAAAACTCTCTACCCATGAACTACCACATAGGCAGCAATCTACTTAACACTGAATGTGTGATAAAAGATCTTGGGACCCAGGTGGACAGTACCCTCTCCTTTGATAGTCACATTGCCACAGTAGTCACGAAGTCCTTCTATGTGGCACACCTCATCATAAAAGGGTTTTCATCCAGGAAAAAAGAAGTCATTGTTCCCCTCTACTTGACACTCATTAGACCCATTATAGAGTACGATGTCCTTTTTGGAATGTACCTCGCAAGACATCTGCAGCAGCTGGAAAGGCCACAGAAGTACCTCACAAAGAGGATTACTGGCCTCAAACAAATGCCCTACACTGACCGCCTCAAAAAACTCCAGCTTTACTCTGTAGCATATTGCCTACTCCGAGGTGATCTCTGCCTAACATATAAAGCTATGTCAAACCCAGAGCTGTTGGACATGCTACACCTAATGAAATCCCAATCCCTCTGAGCTATATGCTCTAGGGACCTAAACCTTGTCACCACAATAAACTGGACATGCTGGAGGGATAAATTTCTGTCCCAGAGACTTCCCATACTCTGGAACAGGCTACTCATCTATGTCAACCAAAGTTCTTCATTAGCACTCTTCAAGAAAAATCTTGTTGAGTGTATTGGAAATAGGAAATACACTCCGGGCATCACTTCTGTGTCTCTGCTCGACAGTGTCACAGGAAAATAACTTTCTTGGGTGGCGTAAGCCAGGGAACCTTGTTGGCTAGGCTTACGTAGGCCCTTGGACCGATAGCCTAGTACCTACCTATGAACCTATGAACCTATGGATGGATATTCTGTGGAATATCAGGGCCAAATAACAAGAGAAGTACTTCTGTTAATTGCTAGAGGAGTTACAGTAGTGATAGAAGAGGAAAAAAGATAGTAATGGCAGATTTATGGTAGTAAGGGGCTACTGCCAAGAGATTAGGATTACAATGGCATGTATTTATATTTCACCTAAAACTGTTCTTTTGGAGTTTAAAATTTTTGGGGAGAAATAATCAACATTTAGTATGGAACATTATTTATCTGAATTTCTACAATGCAGGTGTATTGGGGGGGGGGGGGGGGCTAGAAGAGGAAATATAGCAAAAGAAAGAAATTAATTCTAGAAGATTTAAGATTTTTGCCTGGAAGTGTTTGCATAGGCACTTTTACACCCCAAGCAGAAAACAAGGGAAGTGAAGGGAGTGGCTACTGCAGCAATGATCATTTGAACATCTACTGCTATGGTAAGCTTGGGTTCCACAACTGTACCGTGTTCCTCATACTGATCAGCCTTATGGGTAAATTAACTTAGTTAACTACACTTGGGATGTGGAAGGAGAAAAGTCCTGGAGCCCCAGGAGAATAGTCCTAGCAAAGCCTGATCTGGACCAGCAGAAGGAATCAGGCTAATAGCGTTTTGTAAAAGTACATACAGAGGACCAAGTAGAAACTTCTAAAATACTTCTAGAATCCAACCCTTTATAAAATGCCATAGATAAGACCAAGGCCTTGCCCTATATGGAATAATTTTGTCATGGTGAGTATAACAAATGATAATAGCCTTAGGTAACAATTTGGAAAGAGTTTGTTTTGACACAGGTTGTCCCTTCTTCTTATGTTTACAAGAAATGGCAAATTGATCTGAAGATCTGAGCGATATAGTTATGTCAACATAGTACTTGAGTTCTCTGTGGACACCCAAGATAGGGAATATCCTTTCTCCCTCATTTTTAGGTTAGAAAAGAAAACAGGCAGATGGATAATTTAGCTTAAAGTAAACTCAGATACCATTTTAGGCAAATAATGAAGGATTAATTCTCAAAGAAATCCTGTCCCTATGGAAAACAAGATATGATTGACTCACCATAAATGCTTGGAACTCATATACCCTACTTGCAGATGTCAGAGCAATCAGTAAAACTGTTTTCCATGATAAGAACCTCAAGTCAGACATTTTAGCTGTTTCAAATGTACCAAGCATCAGCTTATCTAAAACAAAATTAAAAACTCAAGGAGGTGCCACCATATTTCTTGGAAGCGTCTTATGCAAAACCCCTTTTAAGAAAGTTTTGACATGAAACTGCATTGAAAGAGGATGATCCATGGAAAGACATGCTGAAATGGTTGATAAATGAACCTTGATGGATGAATAGTAACAGTCATATGATACTAACTCACAGAAATATTGTAAAACTAGAGAACATCTAGCACTGAATGGGTGCTGGTTATGTTGTTCTCACCAACTGGAAAACCTTTTCCATTTGCAAGTATATAATTTTCTAGTAGCAGGCTTTCTTGCCTCCATTAGTACCTGCTGCACGTCCTCAGTAAACAGGTGCCTAAAAGGAATTAAGATCCTATCATCCAGGCAGTTAGTTGAAGATTATTGATGTCAGGGTGTGTCAAACACCCTTGTTCTTGTGTGAGTAGATCCAGTCTGAGAGGAAGCTTGTGGTAAATGCTCTTGACCATTTCCAAAAGAAGGGAGAACCACAATTGTCTGGGCCAGAAAGGAATCACCACAATGATTTTGAGAGATTCCTACTGAATCTTCAGAAGTACCCTCAAAAAGGTGGAAAAGCATACAAGAACATTCCTGTCTAAGGGAAAGACAAAGCATCTATTTTCCCAGGTGTTCTTGCGTGAAGTCCTGGAACAGAATTTTTCCAATTCATTGTTCAGAGAAGAGGCAAAGATGCTTATTTGAGGAACTCCCTACAGATGGATGAAATCTTGGAAGACCCCCTGATCTAGTTTCCATTTGTGAGGGTCTGCCCCACTCCTACTCAGCTTGTCTGCCACACAGTTTTGCTCTGACAGAATGTAGGATACCTGTAGAATGAGACTGTGTTGTGAAGCTATATCCCAAGCTAAAATGGCTAGTCTGAAAAGGGGCTACAACCTGGTTTCCCCTTGCTTGTTGAGGTACCTCATGACTGTGGTATCGTCGGCAACCACGTAAAGAGGTTGTGGGGTCCAAAGGTGGTTCACGAGTTGACTGCCTTGATCAGGGCAAGCGTCTCCTTGATATTTATATGCTTGCTTTAGTCATTTGTGTCCCGCATCCCCTGCAATTTTATTTATCCTGCAACTGCTCTCCAAACAGAGTCTGAAACATCTATATCTGAATGTAAGAATATCTGTTGTCTCCACCAAATGATGTCTCTTCTGACAAATCCCAGCACTGGGATTTATAAAGAGTGTTGATGGTGGTATGAAAGACATTTCAGAAATTCTGTACCTTTTTCATTTGGAGTCTTACCAGGGCATCATGCGAATCACAGATGCTATGAGACCCAAAATCCTGAGGTATTCTCTGACAGTGACTGAAGTCTGAATGAAATGCCTTAGTACTAGATCAAAATAAAAATATATTTTTTTTCTTGTGGAAGAAAAACTCTTTTAACTGAAGTGTTTATTGAAATCCCAGGAACAGAATACTGTGTGAGGGAGTCAAGAAAGACTTTTGAATACTCTCTTGGAATCCCAATTTGTGTAAGAGATCTCTTATCCAAGGGACAAATTTCTGACATTTTGAAAAAAACTCTGCAAAAATAAGCAAGTTGTCTAAATATGGAAAAAATGTGGATGTCCTGTAGCCTTTGGTGAGCTATAACTGGAGGTAAATGCTTTGTGAACACTCTTGGTGACTGGATAGTCCAAAAGTTAAATCAAAGAACTGATAATGTGATCCTGATACACAAAACTATAAGAAACACCTGAAGTCTGAATAAATAGGGATGTGATGATATGCATCTTTTAAGTCTAGTGTTACCAGGAAACTTGAAAGAAGAGGTAACAGGTTGTGAAGTGGCAACATTTTGACCTTGGGCACTGTCAAAAACAGGTTTAGGAAAGAAATATCCAGAACTGGTCTCCAAGCTTTTTCTTTCTTTGGTACTAAGAACAGCCTTGAATAAAACCTCTTCCCTACCTGGGAAGGAGGAACTGGTTGTATCACTCCTTGGGACAGTATGTGATTGAGAACAGATGAAAACAAAAGGGTCCACTCTGGAGGATGAGAAATGACCCCCTTGGAATGAAGGAATTTACTTCCACTGCCACCTGTAACCCTGATGAATGATTTTCAGAACCCATTTGTCGGGACCAATGTGTCGCAAAAGAGAAGAATGGAGATTTAGATTTTTCTGTAAAAAAAGGGGTCATGGTGGGAGGGGTTCACACAGTCTCTTGAATTGTTATTCAGACTTGTTAGGTTGACCTTGATTTTGGGAGGCTCGAGACATCTTTTTGGAATCCCCTTGCTGCTACTTCTTAAACATCTGTTTACCAGAAGTTTGTTGGTACTGTTTCTTTTTGCCAACATTGAACGATGAGATAAAAAATCCATTGGACAATTTGGAAAAGGAGGGCTGAAAAATCTCAGAGATTAACTGGATCAGCTCGCCCCTTTCACCACACTTTTTGACCACCTCTGCAGCAGAGGGGCCAAACACTAATTATCTATTAAAATTAGAATTTAAAAATCTGATTTTTATCATCATCTGGAAGGTTCTGAGAATGCAGCCATGTAAACGTTCTCAAAACAGTACCAGTGGCCTTAGCCCTGGAGGAAGTATCAACAGCATGACACTCACACTGTGCAAACAATGAGTAGTGATATGTGCAATAGAAAAAAATCAAGTTATTTAAAGCAGATTTTTCCTCACAAGAAGAAACTGCAGATAAAATTCCTCATACTTTCACAATTTGTCAGAGCAAGCTTTAACACACGAGCCTGACTATTCAAAATTCTGAAAATCAAAACTGCAGAAGTATGCACTTTTTTCCCCATATGTAACAGAAAGATTAGGATTGGAATTAACTAAGCAGGATCAACTAAAGCAATATGTTGGTCACAGTGGTGCAGCAGTTAGCATTGTCGCCTCATAGCAAGAGATTCTCCAGTTTGATTCTCAGCTGGAGCGCCTTCTGTGCAAAGTCTGCATGTTCTCCCTGTGGGTGAGTGAGTTTTAAAGACATGCAGGTAGGTGACTGTTTGTGGGCCTTCGGTGAAGGTTAGGAGCCAAACTAGCAACTCAACACCATAAAAACTTCATTGCCAATCAATCCGTGGGCCAGTGATCTGCTGTGGTGACCTCTAACTGGGAAAAGCTGAAAAACATTGCTTTTGGATCAACTAAAGCTATAGCTGCTGGGTCAAGTTTGGGAATAGTGTACAAAAATTTAAAAGACTGAGAACTTTATACATCATATCTGCTTTTTTAGAGACAGCTGGATAACTATTAGGAAAATTGCAGATAGTAACACACACACATCATCATAAGCTGACAGAACAGGAGGAACAAATATAGATTCTGCAAAATCCTTCTGTAACAACACAATATTTTCTGAGGGACAGAGAGACATGAGTGTTCCACCTTGGAAAACACTGGCAATAGTCCCAGGGAAAGAGAAACCCCCAGAGGGAGAATGTGAAACTGAGCTCTTCTCTATGTCTGAATCAGAAATCCGAGGAAAAAAATGTATTCATCCTTGTGTCGTCCTGTATTCAGTCACTCCAGGAAAAGAGGAATCCTTTCTTCTTTTACCAGAAGCTACTTTACAAGAAGGATCACTAGCCTGAATTAAACCCTAAGCCAAACTCAGTAAACTACTCTTAGCCAAACAAATTTGAAGAGGAGTAGATACATGTTTGATTTTCTGTTTCCTTTTGATAGGAAAATGAAGCCAACCATGTTAGTATTGGCAGCAGCTGCTTCCTTAGGGATAGGCATAGCATTCTGACACAACAGGGTAACCTTCCCTGTTTCCTCTCCCAGGAATGACAAGAGTAGCTCTCCCTTGCCTGCTTAGGGGACCCCAACAGCTATAAAGTATGTGGCTAACCCCCATCTGTAGTGGCTCTAGGTGCTACACCAGAGGGATCCAAGGTAAAAGATGAGTGGTTTGAGGTACAACAAATGGCCACAGAAGAGTCACCTCTCCTGTGTCTGAAGCAAATTAGTAGCCTGCTGTGGTGGTGAAGGCTGTTTGCTTAGTTGTTTTCTTTTTGTGGCTGGAAGAAGGACCAACTGTGGTACTAGTAATCTGTTCCATGGTCAAGCCGCAATTATGCCTTTTTCCTGGGAAAGACAAGCAGCGATTGCTTGAAACACTACCAGTCCACAAAAGTTATTTTTGATAGAGAAAAACAGGGAAAACCACTTTAAAACATCATGCCAGCCCCACAAAAGAAAAATAAACACAACGTTTCAACAGAAAAAAATGTTTCCAGCAAAGGAAAGCACAAGCTAACTGTTAATACTCAGAAGCCTCAGAGGAGTGGACTCTTTAGTGGTAGTAAAGCTCTGAAGGGCTTTGCGCCAAAACATGTCTTTTAGTCAGCTCAGCTTGAGCTGTTGGATGGTTTGGGCATGTGGAAGGTGCCATGAAGTTTTGGAAGCTGTCCAGCTGGTATATCCTTGGCAGGATATAACTCATATAGATGAGGCTACTGCAGCAGTGATCAATATGATGAACGCCTTTCTTTTTAAAAGTCATTCTGCATTCTTTCTTTGAATGCGTACTCAGCCTGTCAAGTTCAAATTCTTGTGAGAATTCCTGTCAAATGCAGATTCCAGATGGAATTATAATGAACCTCATTACTTTGAAACAACCTGGGACTAGTTTACACCATTAGCTTGCAATCTGTCAGCAGCTCCAGTTCTAGTACAAGCATTTCTAAGGGCTTTAGCAAGTTGTCCTAATTTTGTAATCCATCTCAGAGACCTTATGGGCCAGATAGACCCTAATGGAGAATTCGTCTGATCTATATCTGAATGGCTCCCATTTGCTTGCCATTCACTACTGTTGATATACTTTATTTTCCCGAAATTAGAGTCAGTTTGTGTGGCAAATATGCTTGCATACAAAAATGTATAAGATATGTTTTATTAACAAGGTAAGTTAACTGAATGCACAATCTCTTTTCAAGTGAAAAGCTGGAAAAATATCTGGTTAAGTGACTTGCTCAGAAACAAATGGAAGCAAGCCTAGGGTTGCTACAGGATCCAGGTTTAACAGCACATAATCTTCAGCCATTGTGTGAAACTGACAAACAAATATAATAACTGTAGCGATGATGTAGTTAGTAAGGTATATTGTGATAGTACAGCAGGAGACTGCATTTCCACGATCAGATGTATGGGGTGTCTTTACCAATAAAGGTAAAGGCATAAATTACAATTTCAAATCAAAAACTGTCTAAATCTGTAGTGTACATGATAAAAGTGGATATGTTCATCTCCATCTTGCTTCAAAATATTCTTATTAAGACTCTTTGATTATCATTTTGCATAGGATATACGTAAGAATATCAACCTTTACCATATATAATGTAGTTCTGAATTATGCAGGTTTTGATATAAATGGTACATTTGTTTCGTTGTCCTACACTAACTTGAGTGCACTTTCGGCGGTGGATTTATATCACTTTTCCTTTACCATACTTTGCTGAAAACTGATGAGTCCGGTTAGTCACAGATGTGTTGCTATTTGTGAAAGAGTGCTGTACATCGTTAGTGTGTTTTTTTTTCACTTTTCTCTGTTACATAACTATGGAGCTAGTATTTAAAATGTTGATGAGAGTGCAGTGCTTGCTTTTGTAAAAATGCTTTTTTGAGTGCTTTCTGCTATTTTCTGGTTATGTGTTTTGATTTCAAGAGAAGATAAGTCATTGTATAATGATTTAAATTAAACTGTCTGTCTGGACTTATTGAAGCAAGATTCCAAAAAAAAAATAGTGTTGTATAACATGCCTAACTGAGTTGCTATGCTATGCCTCATTGCAAAACAAAGGACTGCAACATTCTCCATTTGGCAGATGCTAATGCCAAGTGGCAGGGCCCTTCATCCAGTTCCAAAGGAGGAATTGGATAGTCCATGCCTAACTAATTCTGCTTTGTGCATTGGTGAGCCTTGGTAATGTGCAAGTCCAAATCAATGGAGTAGCCCATTGAAATGAATGAAATTCTTTTTGTGTAGAAGGCTCCACCTGTAAGTAGAAAAATGCGCTACAGGCAAGTACAAAGAGGAAATTCAGACCAGCTGTAGCACCAAGTTCCACAAGCAGATAGAGCTGCAGTGTAGCTAACCAGAGTTCATTAGGGAACCTACCTTTGATCTTGTTCTCACAATGCAGAGTTTGGGGATGGTTCATCTCATATGTTCATAGGCATGTACTAGGCTAATGACTAAAAGAGCCTTTTTAAGTTTAGCTATGCATTCTAAATCTCGGGCAAGTTTTGGTACCATTGATAAGTGTAAGCAGGGGATTGGGAGATGAAGCATTTGCAAGCAGGGGTCTGGGAGATGAACCATTTACAGGCTGCCTGTGTCTATTTGAGATATAGGTCCCAAACCTGGGAACAATTTCTTGTTCCCCATCCAACTGTCCAAGTTAAACTTGGATTGGGGTAGAGAAGAACTCTGCTTCACAGAGATGGGGAGCATGTTCAGAGAAGGGGTAGCCTCTGGTATACATACTTGTCTTTGCAGCAGGTCCTACTTATTTCACAGGCAAGGTTTGTCTATAGAATGTGTAATTCTGGTGCTGTTTGTTTAACAGATATGCATGAGGTCCATCAGGGTAGGATCTGACAATGATTTGTAAGCCAGGCAAAGATCTCCCCTCAAATGCCTGTAGAAGACAGAATACATGTATAGGGCCTTGAGGCGGTCTACAGAGGAAAATACTTATACCATGTATTCTTTTATCGAGAAACCTCTGTAGACATTCCAATTGTTGGATATGCCTGGTTAGGTACATACCAAAGGGGACACTGTACTCAATAATAGGTCTGATTAAAGCCAAATACACTGGAACAATGACCTCTTTGGTCCTAGATGCCATACCTTTGTTTATAAGTTGTGCAAGATAAAATGATTTCCTCACTACTGTAGACACATGATGGTCAAACGCTAAATTACTGCCCATGTGTGTCCCCAAGTCCCTGACTACTGGGTCAGCTCTTGGGGGTGTGATGTCAATATGATAGTTACGAGAGGTGGATGACTTCCTGAAAGATACTATTATGCATTTATTGGCATTTAGTTTTAGTCTATGGTTTTGACATCAGTTATTCGTCTGTGTCAGCCCTTCCTCGAGAACATTTCTGTCAGTAGGGTATTCTATGGCTGCTCCTAATTTGCAATCATATGCAAATTTAGTCAGCCAGAGGCCACTGACATTGGTCTTGATGTCAGAGAAGTAAATGCCAAAAAGAAGCAGTCCCAGAACTGATCCCTGAGGGATCTGATTTCTGACTGACCTCTTTGTAGAGGTGGACTCCCTGATTCTAACTTCCTGAGTCCTGTCTGTGAGCCAGTTGGCTATTCACCATGTGATATAAGGATATACACCTAATGTTTTGAGTTTGTCAACACTGCCTGAGTGGGGTATTGTTTCAAATGCCTTGGCCTGGTCAAGCTAGATGGTTTGAACCATTTTGCCCTCATCCATTGCTTGGTGACCTGCTTAAATAAATTGACCAAGTTGAGTAGGCATGACCAGCCTTTGATCGGGTTGAGTTCAGTGTCTGCAGTGTCTGGAGGTTTCCTATGTCATTACTGATCATTTCCATAATAATTCTTTCCATTGCTTTGCATATGAGACTAATGCGATTTATAGGTCTGTAGTTTCCAGGGTCTATAGATGACCCACGTTTGTGCAGAGAGGTGACTGTTGCTGTTCTTAATTTGTGAGGCATGAAACGTGTTTGGAAGCTACAGTTAAACAGCAATTTCAGAGGGCCTGATAGTTCATGTTTCATACTATTCCATTCTCAGATATTGTCTGGGCACATTGGTGCAGTGTTCTTGGCCTTAGAGAGAGAGAGAGAGAGAGAGAGAGAGAGCATTAAAAACTTCTTCCCCAGTGATAGACTCCCTCTTTCTCTCTCTCTTTGCTGTTTATGCACCATGTGATACATTGGGGAATGTGTACCTTTCAGTAGTCATTGTTTCTGTAGCAATTACAGGTTTTACAGGCTCAGGTTGCTAGCGCAAGTCCCAACCCTCCTTGGAGGGTGTACCACACACACATCCGCATGCACACACTCATACTTAGGGCCAATTTAGAGTGTCCAGTCCACCTACTGCATGAAACCAGACCACCTGGGGGAAACCAACACGAATGCAGGGAGGATGTGCAGACTCCACACAGATGGCACCCCAGCCCAGAATCAAACCGGAGAACTTCTTACTGTGAGGTGATAATACTAACTGCTGCACTACTGCTCTGCCCCTAGTGATAGTAGGGGGAGTTATATTTGATGATATTTCTTGAAGTAAGGTTGGGGGGGAGGGGTAAAGCTGGAGCTGAATTTGCTAGCCAGTAGATTTTCTATATCTTCTGTCTCAGTATAGCTGGCTCCATTAATAATGAGCTCTGCACACAGCTGAGCATTGCCTTTAAGGTTACAGACATAGCTAAAGAATGCCTTGTGGTTGTCCTTGGCCTGTGAAGCAAAATGTTCCTCAAATTTGGCTTTGGTAGATTTTATCTGTCCTCTGAGTTGTTTGTTTAGTTTGATGAAAGTGCTTTTATTCTGCTGGGTGCTACACCTCCCAATTTTTGCCATGATTTTCTTTCTGATATTATACAGACTTATTTATATTGTGATTCCACCAGGGTGGCAGACAGCTAGTTCTGTGCTTTTTTCTGGTGTTTATAGCTGCTTTTATGCAGCTATTAACATGCTTGTATAGGGCTTCTGTTAACAGTTCCATGTAGGCAGCAGTGTTTTCAGAGTTTATGGGGGCTTAAAAGTTTGCCAGGTTATTACTTAATAGTAGGAAGCTAAAGCCTTAGGCTAGTTCCTGAATATTCCACGGTTAGCTGGTTCACAGGTTTTATTTTTACTTCAAAGGAGACCATTTTGTGGTCTTACCACACCAGAGAAGACATTGTATGAAGGGGTGTGCAGCACTCTGTCATATAAGTAAGGACTAGATCCTGTAGGTTTGCGCCCCTGCTCAGTGTATTGAATGTCTAGCCAGGGAGACTGTGTTTATAAGATCTTGGAATCTCTCTGCTTGTACATTTGGTGTCATATATGATTCCCAGTTAATAGTGGGGTATATAAAGTCATCCATGAATATGGTATTGGGTTGGATGATGAGTGTTTCCAATAACTTTAAATACATGTTATGGGTTTCCTGGGTCATTCAGATGACCTATAGCTTGCAAGAAATCATATGGGATATTGTCTGTAGTGATTGTAATGTGGAGACGCTCAAGTGCATTGTTCTGTTTGACCAGCCTTGAGGTACATTTATTTTTTTATGTAAGTTGAGACACCTCCACCTCTAGTCCCTATCGGTGTAGTAGAGGTCTAAATATGTGGAAGACAATATAGCCTTGCACTGCCAGTGCTGTCCACAGCTTTAATCCATGTCCAAGCTAATGCACAGATGTCAGCATTCTCTAGGGTGAAGAGAGCCTGTAGGAAGTGAAGATTTTTGTTTATACTCCTAGCATTGAGCAGTAACATTGTTTGATTTTCTTGGTTTTGATTTGTTGTGTTGGAAGTACTTTCAGTTTGGCATTACCTAAAAAAGGCACAATGGGGGAGGACAATATTTTAGCTAATATTTGAACATCTAGGAGGGAGAGGTGCTGACCATCCCTGGAAAAGCAGCATGGTCTGTTGACCATCTCTTTCCATGCTGACAAATATTGTGCCCCCTTAGAATGACATCAGAAACTAAGCCAATTATTTCAGTCAGTCATCTTCTATTCATATTCTGGTATCATTTTAGAGAAGGTAAAATGCTATTCAATGCTAGGCTCATACCAGTCTGGGATGCATATTCTGTGAGCTTCATGATGTTTCTCTTCATATAGTCTAAGGAGCTATGTCTCAGGTCATTTAGATCTACATTGAATATGACTGAGTCATACTGGTACTTGTGGTCCAAAGACCCGAGTGTGTGCATAATGTGGCAGATCTTGGCTCCTGATAATGAAATGACTATGACTTTCTCCTAACTCTACCCGGTGAGAAGGGCATCAGTGTGCCTCACAATAGTGTCTCCAGTGATTAAAATATTGGATTGTGTGATGGCTTGCCTTATAGGCTTGAAAACAGAAGTTCCATGAGATGCAGCTGTATGTGTTGATGTGTTGTTTTGAAAGAGAGTATACATGGTTGCTGAGGGTATTTTTTCTGTGTACTTTGTCTAGGAGAGCTTTTAGGTTTAGGAAGATTTCATTCAAGTGCCTCAGCATATTTGGGTCTCTGTGCCATTTTTATGCTGTATGTGATGACAACCTGATTTACATAAGTTTTATGTGAAGGCTTTGCCCCAGTGACATTGTGTAAATGCACTTCTTACATACCATATCAGTTTGTTTGTGAATTAACTGGATGTCAGTAAACATGAGACATGTTCTGCATTGCTTCACGATGCCCATATCCACCAAGCTGGTAACAGAGATAGTGGGAATGTTCATACCCCTGGCAACAGACCCTTTTTAATTGATTAGATGGCTGCAGTGAGAAAATAAAGTAATATCAGGAGTATCTGGTTTACACTTCTGGGGGCAGTGATTGTCACTACAAATTAATTGCCCTGTGTGCAACTAGGTACCAGTGGAATTTCAGAGGTGCTTTTACAGGAAAAATGTCAATTCATGATGTCTCTGTCTGTACAGGAACTGACAAACACTTTAGGGGAAACTAATAAGTAGACCCTGATGATTTATGGATGAAGTAGTTAGGGAGATATTCTGAAGTTAGGTTTGACAGTAGCAATTCAAGCAGTACTTACTGAAAAGAAAGAATTACCTTTGTCAAGAATGATGAAACAAGGGGACTTGTCTGAATGGCTACTACCTGGCTACTCTTAGTACTGGTCTCATCACATGCTGCTGGGATACAATGCTCATTTGCCTCTTCTGTCACCACAAGCAACACCAATCCTGAGATAAGAACCAGGTCACAGGCTCTTTGGTGATCAACAGTTTTGTCCAGATGATGCAAGGGTGTGTAGACTTGTTATACTCTTGTTATGGTAGATGCCTGGAATAGCAACCAGACGAATTATGAAGGCCCAACACAGACACTCATTGCCCAATCAAAACCGGTCAAGGATGAATGCACCTTCTTCTTCTCTTACCAGGATCAAAATAAAAGCACAGATTCCAAGCTAGCACCTATGAGGTTATTACACTTTCTGGTGACCAGCAGTCTCCAAAAAAATAATGTTCCCATGCTCCTTCTCTCAACAGGAGCAAAACAAAAGCACTAACCCCAAGGTGACTCCTGAGAGGCATAATGTGGGCTCTCCAATAATTGTTGGTCTTGAACTAGTTGTTGCAGATTTTAAAGGTAAGATTGAACAATGGGTTAACATCCTAAGAGTTGCAATGTGCATGAAACAGTTAGATATGGAAGAGGGGGTAACTTTTCTGTCTACGTGGAGAGCCACTAATTTTAAAAGAGCAAGACAGACTGCAAGGGGATGAGCATTTTGTATTCTGGATCTATAAAATACAGTTTGATGACCAATGCATTCAAATATCTAAAGGGGAGCGATTTCACAAAATAATGATTTTGTTCTTACTCATAATAGCCAATGAAAGGAGAGAGGGAAGGAAATATTTGTTCAAATTAACATAAGGGGCAGACAACTAGAAAGACAGTTGAGTTTAAAACACAACAGTATTAGGGTGAGAATGTGGGGGAAATTTTTGTTTGACTCACAAGAGACACAACTAAGGTCTTTTTCCAAGTTTAAATATGTGATGAAAGAATACAAGTAAAATACGGTGTAAAGAAAATAAACTACAATACATAAAATAAAAGAAGGCAATGAAGCCATACAGAATACAAGAAATCAAAAACAAGCTATCCATTTCTTCATTGCAAATCTGAATGAGCTTTAATAGTAATGGCACAATCAATGGAGAAACCCACTGACCTGTAAACGGAAAAATGTACTGCAGGGAGTATCAAGAGGAAGTTTGACTACTTGCAGTAATAAGGTCAACAAACAGATGGAGCTTCAGTGCAACTAACCAGGCTTTACATTCTGTAAAAAAAAATAAAAGATTTTCTTCCCTGACATAGCTCTCGACTTTTCCTCATTTTGGAGAAAGCCACTGATTTTTTTCCCTGTATTTTGCCCTGTTCATAATAACATTTTTGATCTTCTGTTCTTGAGAGTCATTGGGATTGCGGGCAGTCAATTACACAGACATTGCAGTGTCATATTTCTTACTGTTCAGAAGAGTTACACTAATACAAAGCCTGTCATTCTATAAACTTGTGAATTCAAGGAATATTTAAAAAGAGTTCCTGATATACTTTAGTACCCCTATTATTTTTTTTTGTTTTTGTCTCTGATGCTTCAGTTAGGGGCTTAATTCCCTGAGATATAGCAGACTCATTCCCATGTCACTTCTCCTGTTGTTATTAAATGCGGCCATGATGGTCATGCTGGTCATCATGCCTCATTTTCCTGTACACTTTACAGATGGAGCTGTGCCACTGAATGGCCTTATGGCAGACCAGGCTGGCTCCCTGCTTGCAATACCAGTTTTATCACTCAGATGCTGCTCAGCTGAGGACTTTGTTAAGACTTAAAAGAGATGCTACTTAGTCCTCTGGCAGCTTCACTCTGTGCTCAGATATATAAAATATTCCAGATTTGCATAATTTGCTTGGTTACAGTGGTTCCTTGTTGACGTCAATATTTTGTGGTGCTTAGGTACTAAATTCAGCGGTTACTGCCCTTCAGGATGATGTGGGTGGATTGAATTTTAATATTAGGTGTGGCAAGGGAGGGATTGCAGATACTGTGTGCTCTAACTATGCTCAGGATTCAGAATCTAGCCCTAACAAAAGTATGGAGTTGATTTAACCTACTTGCCGTATTCAATAATAAATAATGCAGTTTTTCATAAAAAGTGAGCTATTTTTGCATTTTGTTTTGTCATTAAGTATAGCCCCTCAGAAGTTTTTTCTTGGAGCTGAAAACTCCTGCCAAACATAATGAAAGACCGATTCGTCAGTGCCTCAGTATGTAAATTAGTGTATAGATTGCTAAATAGACATGCTAATTGCAGGTACAGTAAATTACTATATCCTAGAGAGACTAGTTATTGATCATGCCCTTCAAGTAGAAAACTTTACATTAAAAATAACATAAATGATACAAGTAAAATGCAGACAGGCACTTTAAGAGATATAGCTTCCTTGTCATACACTATAGCAAATTATTCAGTTATGATGCAAATACTGTATTCTTCTTTCTATTTCTTTATTTTTTTTTTTGCTTTCTGTCTTTCTATTTTTGTGATTTAAGTTTGATGTCTAGCCACCCAATGGTGTGAACCTTAGCTCTAGGTAATTGTTATCAAAGTAACACCCTGACCTCATGTGCAAAAAATGGGAAAAGAGGTTGTGGCTGGGTGGATGGATTAAAAAAAAGATGCTTGAATTCTGTTCTCATAGTCTCAGCAATACTGTTGAGTGCTGAGTTTTTTTCTTAACCACCATCCTTTCTGTTGAAAAAGAAGCCTGAATGCTGTCCACAAATCCACAGGCATACAGCTGAATGCAAAGTTTTTTTTCCTCATAGCCATTCTCCTTTCTGTTAAAAAAAGAGCCTGACTGGTGTTTTCATAACCTCAACCATACAGCTGAATGCATTTTTTTCTGTTAACTGTCTTCTTTTCTGTTTAAAAGAAGCCTGGATGATGTTCTCCTATCCTCAGGCATACAGCTGAATGCAACATTTTTTCGTCTTAACCACCCTTGTTTCAGTTAGAAAATAATACTGAATGTTGTTTTCATATCCTTAGCTATACATGTACATTTCAGACGTGATTGTGAGCTGTACCATGCTGATGTTACATAAGGCCACTGTACTGTTTCTGAATAGGTGTTATTGATGTTATTGCCAGTTTTCTTATAATAATAGTGACAGCACAGTTGATTACTAATAAACCATGGCTCACAAACTTGAAAAACAGTGATCATGGTTAACTGGCCATGTTCTGTGTTAGTTGCTAAAGCTTTCTCTGCTGTTCTCTAAGTTACCTTTAGTCTCTTCGCCTCTCTCTCTCTCAAGCTGTTCTGCAAACCTGTTGTTATCAGGAAAAATGTGGTTAACTGAGGAAAACTCACTTTTCATATTCTTTTCACTTTTTATAATTTTTGCAGGACTTTCCTTCTTCAAACCTGTAATACAGTAGTTGCAGTGTGACGGAATAACACAGCTTATGTAGTTTCAAAGCTTTTGTTAGACCACTGCTCCTTTTCTATTCTCACTCTGTGGAAAGTTCTACGCTGACCATGATTACTGAATACATTCACCTATTTGGGGAGCTTTTTGCTACATTCTCACCCTTAGTTCAGCAGCCATCCTCCTTGATATCATCAGTTTTATAATTATCACTCTCCACCCACCTCTATGTAATAAGGACTCCCTCCTTAAAGGCATACTTATCTTTCACTACATTTGCACAAAACTTGTTCAATTAACTTACTAGTCAAAAAAACAATTCTCTGTTTCCTATGCACACCTGTAATAAACCGCCTCCAAATACATTCTTTCCTCTGCTATATCCTACTGTACTTGTGCAGGATGCCATTACTAATGTATTATAATTAAATGCACACTTACAGCAAAATACTGTGCTCTTTTTTAATTTACTTTTTGTCTTTTTTAAACAACATTGTGCTACATATAAAACTTCTCTATACTTGTTCTCCATAATAAATACACTAAACTCTCAAACATCTATAGTTCATTACTAAAACTTACAGCTCTCCATGTTACACACTGCCCTTCCCTCTGTACAGCTTTAACTTTACCCTCATCACTTATCTCTTAACATACTTACCTCACCTCCATCCCACCATGACCTCACTATTCTATCACCATAAATACACTGTACTCTTCCCCCTTCCTTTGCTCACCAATAAACAGTCTGACAACCTTTAAAAACAGTCTGTTTCACTCTTGCAGCTTTCTCACTACCTCTCCCTATCTGTCTCCCTTCCTTCCAACGAATATATAACTGTCACCCACTCCACTCTACTTTCTCTGCTATCCCACAATATCAAAGTCCATCACACCATGCTTCCAGCAACTCTCCAACAAAGTCTCCTCTCTTACTCTACACAATACACTCTCAGTCATATCCTCCCTAGAAATGCAACTAAATGCCGCCCCCCAAAAAGAAAAAAGTGCAGATTTACCTCCCTCATTCTAATACTTCTTCTGGGAGGTACCAGTGAATCCAACCCTGGTCTCACTCCTCTCACCTGCTATCTAATAAATGCACAAACCTACAAAACAGCATACAGCAAGCTAATGCCCTTATAACACAGCATAACCCTGACCTGTTAGGCATTACAGAAACTTGGATTAAAAAAAGCCAACCCCATATTCACCACTTCCTTCCTTCATATAGCTACTACTTAGGTGGTAGCCCTGGACTCAGGAATGAAGAGAACCCTCCGCCTTTACAAAGCCATCCTGAATGTTCAACTAATAATTCAGATACGTTCATCTTCTGACTCTCTTCCTAACTGGCTACTTGTTAAAATATTCAATAAAAGCAACAAAGCTGTCAGTGTCACAGTGACTGCCTCTCACCCTATGCTGCTTTAGGAAAATTAAAAACTATTTTCCCCAGTATCATCAGAACAAATAAACAAACAAACAATCTCTTACTACTTGATGACTTTAACCTCAACCTGCTCAGTTCTAATCATAATTATATAATAGACATCCTAAATGACTGCAGTCAAAATAGTTAGTGCAACAACCCACTCATCCAAACCTGAAAACAAGCAACAACTCATTAATGCATCTACTTAAACAGCAACCCCTCTCATACATCTACTTAAACAGGAACCCCTCTCTAGCCTTAGATATTACAATTCACCCCTTCACTAAGAGACCGTTGCCCAATAAGCTTTCAGCTATATATCCCAGGATAAGCCACGCCTCCCTTCTTATCTCTTCCAGATCAAAATCTGACTCCAGCATCAAAAAACGTAAGTTAGTCCTTGCGGCCACTGACTGGTCAGATATCCTAAACACTACAAAAGCCAGCTCTGCAGCAGAAGCTTTCATGAATACCCACAAAATTTACAAGGCATGTCCTTCCCCTTACAAAGGGTGGCCTAATGGGTAAGGTGTTTGCCTTACAACCACAAGGTGCAGGGTTTGAGCCCCACAAGGGATAATTGGCTAGGCTTAAAATGGCTCACAAGGGCAGTTATCCTAGTACTAACCTATGAGCGTGATGCTACAAGTTGAAGAAGGACTGGTTCACCCCTGTGCTTAAATCACTACTCAAACTAAGAGATGAAGTATGGCCTGATTGGAAAACTACCCCCAGCCCTGAAACTAGAAAACAACTATGAAACCTTTCCAAGCAATACATTAGATACCATAAAACCCAAATAATATAAACATAATAAACTTCACCAATTGTTAATCCTAAACTCTTCTGGGAAGAAGTCAACAGATTAACAAGAAGAAATAATCCTTCATCCAGTCATACTATTTAAAATACTTTCTCTCCATCTCATTTCCTCTCAGAATTGATCAAACTTACCACACTTTGCTGTACCACTACTCTCCCAACATGTATTCCCGAGCTTCCCCTTACATCCCTCTAGTTTATTTCAAACATACTAAACACAAAGAAGTATATTCTGTCTTTACACAACCAAAAATTCCCAGTCCCATGCCACTTCAACACATATATAACCTTTGCCTAACACAAAACAACATGCCAGTTATATGGAATGTAGCAACAGTTAACCCTCTCCCAAAACAAACCAATACCCCCACATTCTTTCATTATTGTCTAATATCCATCCCTCTTACTCTAGCTAAAATCTTACAGAAAGTAATCTACATCCAATTACATCCTACATCACCAATCACAACTTCCTGTCATCCAATCAACAGGGTTTCTGGTCAGTTCACAGCACAATAACACCCATTTCGGCCATCACAGAGTAAATTCTGTTAGGAATTGACAAAGATGAACTTGCTGGTGGTATATATTTGCCAACCTGGCCAAAGCTTTTGATCTAGAAGATCTGAGCTTGCTAGTAATCAACATACTTGACATAGGCATTAGTCCAGATATATTACCCTGATTTCACAACTCTCTCTCTTACTGTGCAAAAGTCAACTTATCCTTCTCATCTCTAGCCAAAAGCAAAACAAATCACAAGATGTTTTGAAAAATAGGTCTATGCAACATTAATGTTTTATACATTTGAGCTGTTGGCTTTATCGTGTGACTTGGAAACCACAACCCACGCTGCTGAATCCCTTACAAATGCTTTCTACGAACACCTCCAGGATTGCATGGATCAAGCAATCCCAAATAAAATCAAGACCCTTTCCACCAAAGGCAAGCGCCCGATCTGGTGGACCCCAGCCATAAACAAACTTTACAACAAGAGGAGAAAGCTACTACAAGATAGAGCAAAATCCCTAAAAGGGAAGACATCTCTGATCAATACTAGTAAAAAACTACGATCACTCATAAAATCATCCAAGGCCAACTTTGAGAGAAAAATCGCCAAGGACTCAAAAGACAATCATAAGGCCTTCTTTAGCTATGTTAGAAATCTGGGTAGAAACTCTCAGATATGCTCAGAATTAGTCCAAAATGATACAAAAATCACTGAACCCACAGACATTGCAAACATACTGGCAGACAGGTTCAGTGAAAATTTCTCCCCTCCCTCCCCCAAAAAAGGAGAAATATCTATCCCAGCAGAGTGTAGCCTCCCAATCATCTGAAATGCCCAGGTGAGAGCTGCTCTCTCTAAAGCTAAAAACACAGCATCAATGGGACCGGATGATGTCCCCAGCTGTGTGCTACACGAACTCAATGAGGAACTAAACCCACACATAAGGCTGCTGTTTAATCTTAGCCTTACCACAGGATCACTACCCAAAGAGTGGCGACGGCAACTGTGGTCCCACTCCACAAAGGCGGTGCTTCTATGGACCCTGGTAATTACCACCCCATAAGCTTAACAAGCCTGGTCTGCAAAGCTATGGAGAGGATCATAATGGAACTCATAAATAAAGACATAGGGGACCTACAGACATTGGATCCTACCCAATTGGCTTTGTCAAGGGCAGATCATGCCTCTTGAACTTGGTCGACTTTTTTGAAACAGTCACCAAGGCCATTGATGAGGGTAAGGCAGTTCACACAGCCTACCTTGACCTTGCAAAAGCTTTCGACACAATACCCCACTCGGGTATCATAGAAAAGCTCACCAGCTTAAATGTAAACCCATATGTCACAAGATGGGTTGCAAACTGGCTCAAGGACAGAACCCACAGGGTTAGAGTTGCTGGTGCCATGTCAGACTCAAGCCGGTCTGGCGGCGTCCCACAGGGCTCAGTCCTGGGCCCCCTCTTGTTCGGTATCTACTTTTCAGAAGTGCAGGCAAACATAGGAGGATTGTGGCTGACAAAGTTTGCAGATGACTGAAAACTGGGCACCATAGTTGAAAATCCATCAGACACAGATATCCTTCAGAGAGGTCTCATAGAAACGGATAATTGGTGCCAGAGCCATGGCCTTAAGCTAAACGCCAAAAAATGTATAGTCATACTCTTTGGTAAAAACAAAGTAACCCCAAGTTACCACATAGGTGGTAATCCATTAAGCACAGAAGAGGTTATCAGGGACCTGGGGACCCAAGTTGACAGTAACCTTTCTTTTGACACTCACATTGCCAAAGTGGTTAGGAGGACCTTCTACATTGCCCACCTGATTATGAAGGGATTCACATCCAGATCGAAGGAGGTCATTGTTCCCCTGTACTCTTCACTTATCAGACCAATGATTGAGTACAATGCCCCATTCAGAATGTATCTTACCCGACACCTGCAGCAATTGGAAAGACCCCAAAAGTTCCTCACCAAAAGGATAAAGGGGCTCAAAAATATGCCATATGCTGCCCGACTGAAGAAACTCCAGCTCTATTAAGTCGCATACTGTCTGCTCAGAGGTGACCTGTGCCTGACATACAAGGCCATGTCCAACCCGGAATTAATGGACATGCTCCACCTCAAAAAATCCAAATCCACCAGAGCCACAAGAGCAAGAGACTTAAACCTCAACACGGATATAAATAGGATGTGCTGGAGGGACAGATTCATCACCCAGAGACTCCCTATGCTGTGGAACAGAATCCCGGTCCATGTGAGACAGAGCACCTCGCTGGCTCTGTTCAAGAGGAATCTTGACCAGTGGATGGGAGATCGTAGGTTTACCCCGGGGATCATCTCTGTATCACTGCTGGACAGAGGCATGGCAAACTAATGGGTATAGTATTCTTCAACCTAAGGGGTGGTGAAAGCCACACAACTCTGGCTAGGCTTATAAATGCCCTAGGGCAGATAGCCTAGTATGAACCTATGAACCTATGAACTTGTTCAAATTTTATTAAATTACTAAGTGTGTTTAACTACTTTCAGTCAGAAGAAATGTATTTTATATGGAAGTGCTTACAGACTGTATTAAAATTTTTTTTTCAATTGTGCATACTCTTTGGTGCATAGCTTTTTGTTTTTTGGATTTTGCCTGGTTATTGTTCATCAAGCTGCACCTTTTTTTAATCTGTTATTTTGTGAAATTTTGGTAGACAATTTTCATACTGACTTGTTTTAAAGGTAGCAGTTAGGTCTTATTCAGCAATCTAATAGCTCGTTGATACAATAACAAAAAAAAATAAAAACGTTTGACAGTTTCCATGTTGCCATGACAATAGTTGTAATGAGAACTTGAAAAGTATCAGCCTGTTTGCTATAACCTACAAGTTAGCACCTGGGGCAGCTGCCCTCTCTGTCCCACCCTTCCTATGGTTCTTTGAAAGCACAAAAGAATGCAGTGACACATCCCACCATGGCATACAGTGAACACAAGCACACTGTTTCTAACACACACTGCCAACCACAGCACAGTCATGTAGCTTAGTTCCCACCAGCATTTGTTCCTACACATCCATGGGAGCAGAGTTAGAAACAATGAGGAATCAGTTCCTGTTGTGACTGCATGCTACTGGGTAATGAAGCTACTGTTCCAAAGTACTGGAGGTGCTTAATAGTGCAGAAGTAACAGAGTACATATTGTCAGGTGTTTGCTATTTGGCATATTATCTTCACAAACAGAAGCATATTCTTCCAGTAAAGTTGATGTTACAATCCTGGCATGGATTCCAACTTGCCATGTACCATTTCAGTGTTGAATTCTATAACTCGCAGGATCCAGCACATTTGAATACTATCGAGTGATAGCATTCTACAGATCATGATGCCTTATGTCCAATTTATGATGTACAGTGTAATAGCAAGTGACAGTTCCCACCACCGCCTGTGATGACGACTAGTCCTGCCCCTAAACTTGACACACACTGCTGTGGGCACAAATTGTCTAAGAGCTTGCATTTCAGTAATCAACAGATATTTCTTTGTCTGAAGTACAAAGGTTTAACAAGACAGTCCTTGTTATAGTTTTTACAGTCAGCCATTAAATTACTCACTTTACCTTCTTTCTTATCACCCCATTCTTCCCGGGTCAGAATAAATGCAGCTACATTGTAATTGTTTCACTGCCTCACTGAAAACTGTCAGACTCCACTTTGTTTTACATTCATAATGGTTTAAAATTGTGCATGTAGGTATGAGTTCGTAGTTCAGAACATGATTTCCCATTACTGGCAAAAGCTGCTTTTTGTTTTGCTGTTTTGTAGTACCTGTGGAGTATCAGATATGAGCAAAAAACAGACCAATTGGACTGCCACTAAGGTTTTTCGCCAAAGCTTTTTGGACCTTTGAATTAAATTTCTTTGTTTTATACTCAGCATGTCCATTATTTGCATTTTTTTCACATTATGTATCAGATATGCACATACCCTACAAGGACACATACAGTTGCATCCCTAACATTGGTAACCTTGGTACAAAATTGCGAACTATGTGCACCTGAGTGCAATTCAAGAAGCTATTCTGCAGTCATTCCATTAGTGTGATCCAACTTTATGAATTGCTCTGATGACATAATTGTATACAAAAACATGATATGTACAGTTGTATGGTGTTTACTGATATGGCAGATAATTATGCAGTTTAGTAATTGTAGTGATCATTTATTATTTCAGTTGTTTCCTGTGTGCTATTTCTAAGCTTAAACACTTCATATAAAATGTTTGTGGCTGTACTATTAAGTATCCTTTGTTTTCACTTGTGCATAGTAAATCTCGTACACCTTGTAACCAGCCATGTGCAGAAAAAGAGCTCACAGTCCATCCTGTCTGATAATGTTAAATGCTGCGATATTGCTTCTTAATTTACTCAGTGTTCACTACTGACTCAGGCAAGTCTGAATCAAAAGGATGATGACATGAAAATGTAATAATATTTCCTTTCTTCTTCTTCTCTCTGTAGTTGCCATTACTCTAACTATAATACTATTTCTTTAAAGTGTTACTTGTATTGTTCACATCTTTTAGCTCTGCTCAGAAATCTTGGTAACTTTCATTGAAGAAAATGCCAGCCTTTTCACTTATTATTTTACCTGAATTTTGTCTGTGACTTAAACAGAACATGTTGGAGGCAGATGTGTGTTTCAGAGGCTGCCCCTCCTATGAAGCAGGCTTCCTATCCATGAGAAGCTGAGTTAATCTATTACCCAGATTAAGTGCAACCTAGACCGGTGGATGGGGAATAGAACATTTACACTTGGTCTGGCACCCATGGCACTTATGGACAGAGGTAGCTTATAAAAGCAGTGTATTTGTACACACTAGCAAGCACATGTTTTTACATCAAGAGGTCAATGGATTTTCCATCTAGTGGACCGGGAGTAGCCTGATTTGTTTAGGTTGGGGAAACAGATGAGATTTCTTAAATTAGCTTTGCTTGTTTATTGCCTTTATAAAGTCTATACAATTGAGTAGATCTACAAAGCAATGTGCTTTTATTGAATAATCACATTTTTATAAGCTGTTTAAAGTACATTGCGGTATCCATATCATTATTTTTTTGTGGTAGGATTTCATATTGTATCTTTTATGTTTGTTTGTGGTGGTATTTCACTCCAGACACTCCTTTACTGTGCTTTTACATTAGGAGGACTGGGATTATTCATCTAATGGCAGTAGGTGTTTACCAGGTCTGTCTGAGCTGGGAAGCACACAAGAGGGCACTCAGTATCTTTTTGCACTTCTCTTAGATACTGTGACTGTACTTTAGCAGTTTCAAAAAAAAAAGCTGTACTGTCTACTGTTGCTTTAAGTAGTTAATTGCACTATATCACATTGTATTTGTTAGTTGTAGGGCTGTTGTAGGTAGTTTGTGTGCTCTTGTTACACTTGAGCTCCAGACCATGTATTCTACATTAAAAAGGTGTTTTTCATGGGGTCTATATTGTCAGTGAATGCTTAAAACAGCGAATGCTGATTTAGCGACCCTTTAAAAGTGAAACCTTGAAATCCTGAAGACACGGAACAGCGATTTCTTTCCCAGGGAAAAGAATCGCTGTTCCACAAAAAAAAAAAAAAAAAAATTGTTCAAAACGCAAAATAATCGCTGTTCTGTGTCTTCGGGATTTCAAGGTTTCACTCTTAAAGGGTCGATAAATCAGCATTTGCTATTTTAAGCATTCTCTGATTTAATATAGACACTTTTTCTGTACCCTTGTGGCAGAAGTGTGCTGATCTAATCTGTCTAAGTTGGGGATTTCTGGTGGAAGGTTTATTGTGTGCTTGCATGATTGGTAGTTAGCTTAAAACTTGTTTCATTTTGCACGCATTTAAGCCTTGTGTTTGCACAGTGCTGCTCTTCACGCAGAGGTGGTTAACAGAGCCCTGTATTGAAACAAAAGCCTAGAAGCTCAGTTTTTCCCTAAACAGCTGTTAGTAAAACCCTTTGAAGCTTTTCTGCTGGTCTAGGAGAAACATTTATTTACTGAGCAGTGTTGCTTTATTGACCAACCTTAGCCTACACAAAGTATAGGTCTCTATTTTAGTCTTGGTGCTACCACCACAGTCCTGTCTAATTTAATCCATTACCTTCTCTATTAAAACATACAGTAACAGCCTACTGTCATGGATGAGCAGTTCCTCATTATCTCTCTGCCCGACCTGATAGACAAGGACACCCTGAGGCAATGTGAGAGATGTAGTTACATTATGAAATTGGAGGCAAGACTCTCACTTAAGGACAATCAAATGCCAAACAGGGTGTCAGCACATACACACTTCCCACACTAAATAAGAACATCATACATAAACCCACATATGCAGAGGTACTCACTAGTAACTTACTAAAAGATCAGAGGCCTCCCAAATGGAAATCACTTGCATACATAACAATGCAAAAAATGAAAGTGCTTATTCATTTGATGCATTGGGAACTAATTCTATTAGATTATTTGCGAAGTTGAGTATCTATGAAGTAAGTTGCAAACCTTAGTCGGAGTCTCTGCGGATGGGTGGTGTATGTATTTAAAAAAATAACAATAGTCTTTTAATATGTGGATTTTGTCTTTAAAAATGTCTTTAACTCAAAATACACGTATTTGGCCATAAGTTCAATTTTTGATCCACCTGCATTGGCTATCTGTCTTAGTAGAAGATCAACAAGTGATGCATGAACTTTTGGTTTTCCAAAGATTGTAGGGATGATAGGTTTGTCAACTCTTAAATACTGAATTAAATTGTTAAGGTGCATTCTATATTTAAATCTTCCAACCAGAAGTCAAGCCATTTATAAGCAATATTAATTTCATTTTTAGAAGCTGCTACAAAATTTCACCATCAGTTAAATGTTGCAACATTTTCTGAGAATATATGAAAGAGTTCATAATTACAGCCCCTCGGCCTTACCAGGTTTCATGATGTGAACTGATTTATCATTCTGCAGTTGAATCAGTAAATCCTTTTCCATATTCGACAAATTATGTATAATATTACTCTTCAATACTGCCAATTGCCTGATATCATTTATCATTTTCACACAACCTCTCCAATAATAACAGTGTGTGTGTGTTGGGTGGGGTGAGCAACAGTGGATTAAAGACACTTGTTCTGTTTAATCTACATATAGGATGTCACTTTAAGTTTTGCCCTTAAAAAATAATACCAACATTTAATTTCCTAATAAAGAGTCTTAATCTAGTAAAAGCTCCACTATATTAATTTTTGTGTCTGGAACAAAGGTAAAACCTTTAACAAAGAGTTCACCATACATGGGGTTAATGTGCAGATGACTGTAATGAAATATTTTAAAACTTCCAAAGCCCAAAACTTGACTTTCACTCATTTGTCTTCCTTCAGGTGCTGTAGGCATAAGTACTTCATTCTCCCATTGTAGTAATGTTATTAATCAGCCTTCATTTGGTCACTCTACTTTTTGTTGTATTGGAAAGGCTATTTCACCTTCTTGATTTTTCCCTTTGAAGTAATATGAGCTCCTAGCTTTTGAATTCTCATAGCTCTGTGTCATATTGTTTTTCAGTTGGGCCTGTATCCTAGATGATCTCCTTACAGGGGGCCAGTTCATCTAAAAAAACATCTTCCTCATAGGAATGAAAGTATTAAGTCCATTAAAGAGTTTGTTTCTATGGCATTTTTCTAGTGGTAATGTCTTGTTTTGCTATTGTTTTCTTTTATATTGTTTTACGAATGTAGTTACTAAGACTATTTAAATGAGTGATTTTAGTTAATGGTGTAAGAACCTTTGATTTTTGTGAATAAAGTATTGCTTAAATTTTATAAAACACCAAGGGCCAGATTCCAAAGAAAAGATGTGGAGAACACAGTACACCAAAGGAGGACATTGCAAAAGTACTGGCAGGCACAATTCCAAAACAGACGTAATGTGAAATGCATGTAATAATTAATTCAAAGTAGGATAACTGGAGACTTTTCTCAGCAAAAAGCAGACATAAACAGCAATGTCAGTGCAATCTCAAGCAGTCACGTCATAGGTTCATAGGGTCATAGGTTGGTAATAGGCTATTGGCCCTAGGGCCTATACAAGCCTAGCCATAATAATTCCATGGCTATTTCCTCCAACAGTATTTACTTCCCTGGATGCCTGTCCAGCAGGGCGACTGGCGTGATCTCCGGGGTGAATTTCCTATCTCCCATCTAATTGTCAAGGTTCCTTTTGAAGAGGGACAAAGAGGCACTCGCTTAACATGTACAGGCAGTCTATTCCAGAGTCTGGGGAGTCTCTGGGTTAGGAACCTATCTCTCCAGCATGTTTTGTTCATTGTGATGACAATGTTCAGATCCCTGGAGCATGTGGCTCTGAGGGATTGGGATTTTTTTAAGTGTCAAATCCATATACCAAGAAAAGTTGCTTATAAAGTGATATATATATGTGTGTGTTACCAATGCACATCTACGGAAATAATAAAAGCTCAATAGAACTTATAGTCTTCTTCTTTTGGCTTTTTCCTGGTTAGGGGTCGCCACAGTGGATCACCTTGTCCGCACATTGATTGGCAGTGGAGTTTTACGATGTCGAGTTGCCAGCCCGGCGCCCAACCTTCCACAGAAGGCACACTCACACGCACACCCTAGGGCCAATTTAGAGTGTCCAATCCACCTGCAGCATGTCTTTGGGATGTGGGAGGAAACCAGAGCACCCGGAGGAAACCCACGCGACCACAGGGAGGACATGCAGACTCCGCACAGAAGGCACCCCAGCCGAGGATCGAACTGGAGAACCTCTTGCTGTGAGGCGGCAATGCTAACCACTGCACCACTGTGGCCACCCTCTCAATAGAACTTATAGTAATAAGTGAAAATTACTAAAGGAACAGAAATGTGCATCAGTCTGGAAAGTAACAAATGTCTGCAAACAATTATAGATATCATTGTAATTTGCACACGCACGTATATAAATGCACTGATTGCAATTTGCAGAATCTGATGTAATCTGCAAAGTTTGTAGCAAAAAAAAAATTAAGTAAGGCAAGGGGCAAGCTTGACCACTTTTGCCATAGCTAACAGGGGTCTATATTAGAACATCAAAGTTTCAAAACTTCGAATGTTCTAATATCGACCTGTATTAAGTGAACGCTGAAAATATTATAGGTACAGAAAACTGAATTTTTTCCTAGGGAAAGAATTCGATTGTCTGTTTGCGTTGCTTCGGTATTTTCAGTGCTGTGATGGAAAGTTACGGGTCGAATTCAGGTAAGTGTGAGATTGAGCACGGGTTAGGTTAGTTAGGGTTAGGGTGTGGGTTAGGTATGTGTGCGATTGTGACGTGAGGGTTAGGGCGGGTTAGGTGAGTTAGGGTTAGGGCTCAGGTTAGGTATGTGTGCGATTGTGTGGACATGAGGGTTAGGGTGGTGTAGGTGAGTTAGAGGTAGGGTGCGGGTGAGGTGAGTGTGCGATAGTGACGGAACTTAGGGTTAGGGTTTGGGTTAAGGTAAGTGGATAGTTAGTGGTGTATGTATAGTTTAGTGTAGGGTTAGGTGTAAGATTTTAGGTGTATGTGTGTGGATTGCTGTTTGTTTGGTGTGCTTGTGTTGTGTGTATGTGTTTTGGAACATCAATTTTTTTCCCTAGGAAAAAATTTGCTGTTCTGTATGTTCGATGTTTTCAACTTTCGTTGAATAGGGTTCGATATTAGAACATTTGAAGTTTTGAAACTTCGGTGTTCTAATATAGACCCAGCTAACAGTGGGTGTGGGATACATGGGAAACACAAGTCATGGACACACCCAAGGAAATAGCGTGATGGAAAAAAAAAGATGTGGGATGAGGATGAAGAAAAGGGACACACAAGAGGTATGATGGAGTAGAAGGTCTAAAGGAGAAGCAGAGCAGCAGGGGTAATTGTTTTGTTGGTGGTATTAGGCCCCATTTTTTTTTCTTTTTCTTGGGGAATAGAAGGAATGGAAAAGACACGGAAAGAGGAGGAGGGCAAAAGAACAGGTATAAACATACAACAAATATCGCAATACATGACAGACAAAGAATGGAAATACACATAAAGGAAAGGCAAGATGCACAGACAGCACACGTACAGACTATATAAGGTGGGTGAAGGAAAATGGACAAACAGGGTAGGGATGCATACCATCCATGGTGCTGTGTAAAAATACATATGTGCCAATGCACAGATAATTGCTGAGATGTTGCAAACTGTGTCAGAGTTACACCAGAATGAAAATGAACGATGGTAGGTGTGTGCTGGAGAAAATTAAATAGGAAGTGCAATCATTGCAATACACAGTAGATATTGAATTCAGTCATTCTCTAGGCTGTCAACAGTGCAAGTATAAGCCAGGCAACAGCAAGGATAACCAAATGCAAGTAAGGAAATGCAGGAGAAGACAAGCAAAGGGCAGAATAGAACCTTCAACCCTACATTTGATAGGCAAATAGTTAAGCATAACGCCAAGCAGCAGCACTGCAACAAAGCATGAATGTGGCACTGTAATACAAAAATAAGTGTACACAACTCAAACACAGAAGAAATGGGATCCAAATGTCAAAGACATGCTATGTCAGAGGCAGCACATATGAGTTGTAAGGTATACAATATGTATGTATGACATGCAATGGAATAATATAATCCAATCGGAAAGAAGTTTCAGCACACATACACACCAGTGATGTGGAATATAATGCAAGTGACAATACATATATGAGTAATGTCAGTTAAGGAACGCCAGCATGTTCAAAGGCAGGAAGCATAAAAATCCCTGGGTAATGCTCAACGCACAAGAACAACATAAACAATGATATAATCAAATCAACTGCCACCACCTTCCATGCATGCACCTTGCATGTGTATGTTACCCAACATGATGGCACAAGGTAATATTGTACAAGTACACCTACATGACAATGATGAAACTATTCAGGAAGGTAAACATACACATAACATGTGTCACGCATATGTGCAACATGTAGGCCAAAGCTATAAGGGGGAAGGGAGATGGATGACGCAAGCCGACATCAGTGAGGAAATGTCATTAACAGAAAGCAGGCACAGAATAAAGCAGGACAACACTTTCTAAAGAGACACATTGCATATGGATATGTTCACAAGATAGGGTGGACTCCAGTCTTCGCAAGCTACATTAAAGCAAATGGCCAACGTATGTCACATGGGCATAGTGGATTGGTAATGGTTATAAACATGTCTCCATACAAATAACACAAACAATGTGCAACTGTTAAACAGCAAAAGGTGTAGGTAAACAGCTAAAGTGCTTTTGATTATTACATTAATACTACCATGCAAACATAATCCAATTGGTGCCACAATCACCATTATTGATACAAATAGTGATGTACATGTGTAGGACTGACAAATGGACATGCTGTTGCCTGCTTCTTACATGTTTGTTGCCTGCTTCTTCTGTCCAGGGAATATGGACAACAAATGAATCATCGATAAGGAGCTTGTGGGTGTGGGTGTGTGTGTGTGTGTGTGTGTGTGTGTGTGTGTGTGTGTGTGTGTGTGTGTGTGTGTGTGTGAAATGACATAGTTAGGGATGACAAGTTAGTTAATTTGCTCAGGCTCAAACCCTGTACTTTAATTAAAGGAGACAAGAACCTGAATCCTCTACACCTACTACCAGACTACTCAAAATGTGTTTCAGTGTATTTTCAAGGAATTGTGAGCTTCATTGCATTTTCAAGGGTTTGTGAACTTCAGTGCTTTTTTCAAGGATTTGTGAGATTCAAGGGAAGAGAAGTTTACTACTGCTCATACTAAGTCTGTTTTCAACGTGCTACTGTTTTGTCTGGCAAATGGTCATCACTCTTTGTACTATAATATTTGAAAGCACTGTTAGCAGTGCAACAGGTAGCATCCTTGCTTCTTGATAACAGAAGGCTGTAGATAGATTGCTGATATTGTGTTGTACTTTAAGGGGTGGGGGTGCTGCATTCCTGAGAGCATCCTCCTTTGAATGAGATGCTTAATAACTATGAACCTGTTGTTGGTTTATCATCCATTCCCTTCTGCAATATTATCAGCTTACCATTTTTTTAAATTTAACATAGGCATTTTTTTTTCAGGGGCAGCACACACTGAATTTGTGGATGAAACACTAAAATATAAAAGTTGTTTGCTAGCAGCAACCTCTTCATTAGTTACAGATCTCTTTAATGTGGCATTATTCAGATGACTTTTGCATAGACTGCATATATTGACTGATATTGGTGGATTGTAATGACAGAAGTTTGAGTGGTCTTTTATGGTTGAAATTATCTGAAATTGGCAGTTTTGTCATTATTGGTTCATATGTTTTGTTTCATTGCTTACTGAAAAAATGTTCAAAACTACACATTTAAAATGCACTCTAACTAGTATTGTTGTATTATACAAGGAATATAATACACATGCACATGTGTATAGTCCTAAAAATGTGTGCAAGGGCCTATGGTTTCAAAACAGCCCAAAGGTAAATTTAATCCTCCACTGGCCAGATGCATTTTCTTTGAATGTGGGTTTTAATGAATATGAATTTCAAGGACAAAGAATATTACTCTTAATACTAACCCCGGGATTCATGAAGCTTGGCACAAGGACGGCGGTAGGCTTGCACCGACAGTGTGGCGTGAAGATGGTGCAGTAGCGCCACATGCATATTAATGAAGGAGCGCTGCTGCCACAGCCACGTGCACAGGAAAGGAGCGCGAGTGTGCATAGGGCGTGTCTAAGTGCCGCACAGAGGCGTGGAAATGCCAGCTGTCGACGTGCAACCTAAAATGCCTGCATATAACAAGTTGCAAGATAGTAATCACATCTGTCAGTGTCCGTGGATACTGAAACGTATGCAAAGCATGCAAGAAAGTTCCTGCGAACACAAAATGAAGAAGCAAACACAAATGCACGGTAGGGAATAACGGGTCCCTATCCCATGAACAAATGACATGGAAGACTGTGTAGCCGTAGTCCAACGCAGTGTAGATAGCTATACCAAGTGGAAGTGAAACGCATCATATGTTAGCGAGCCGCCAGTAGGTACGTCCAGCCCAATGGTGAGGGTCACCAGCTGACCCATAATGTGAGGGAGGGTACACAGCTGGGCAGATGTATCCATAACAAAATACACGATAAATGTACATATCTAGCGACCGTATGTCCGAATCATATCCCACATGGCATGTAATAGTCACATACAATAGGTATGTCCGTATTTCACATACCAAATGTGATAGGAAATAGAATAAGCATGTAAACGAAACAGATGGAGCATATAAACAGCTACAACAATAAGGAAACATGTAGGCTTAAAGGAACAGTATTATCCATACCGTCGACTGTGGGGACGTGTTGTCCAGTACAGTCAGATATGTGTATGGAATATATCCCATCCTGGACATAGGAAAAGGTTGTATCCTACCAATGAGTAGAACAGTCTGCCAAAATCCGCAAATCAGCGGTACAAGCCGAACTTGTCAGGATGTGTCACAGTTGAACGGGTAGTACCCGGGTATACCAGCCATGTACTGAAAGTTAAGTATGGGCGTGTACCTATGTGCGTGAGGTATAGCATGTGGAAAGCAAACATGGCAGGGTAGTCCACACAACCATACAGGTACCTGACACATGTAGGGTAGTCAATGTGTTACTCTGGCCATGTCATGGGCCAACAACCAAAGCAGTGATGAATGGGGTGTGAGGAATATGTGTGTGTGGGGGGATGAGTAATGGTACAATCCTCCAAGGTGATACTGTGTTGTATGCAGAATAGGTGAACCGGAGGTGTATGAGGGAGCAGCGGGTGAAGCTGGAAGAAACAAACACATGTATAAACAGCTGCAATACAACCAGACAGGCCATACTGTAGAACACAATCCCACAAACATATGAATATTGAAACGTGCAATACAAATGTATGGACATGTCACCGGCACATACCCACAGATTGGTCCTGATGGAACTGGCCATAACAAATGCAACACACCTGGATGCATAATGGACTACCCAGCATCCCCTGCACATCAGACAACCTGCTCCCTTACCTGATTGTCCACCAAATCCAGCCATACTTTGCCTACTGGTTTGGTGCAGCCAAAGCTACACAGAGTGACCACTACGCATATGTAGTAGGTAGTGTCACCCTAGGCAGTTTCAGGATTGCACACTGTGTATCCCTTGCATGTAAAACCCCCAGCACATTTTCATAACACCAGAAAAATGGTCGGTATTCATCTTCTTTTGGTCTTGTCCAATTTTTGGGATATCCCTCATGGGATACGTAACCTGTGTAAACATTAGAATGGAAGACACGAAGTCCAATCCTGTAAATATCTGGACACAAGTTGGAATGTTCATTAGAGGTGCATGACACTGTCCAGCTCTAAATGGTCATGCATAACCTACTACCCAGGATCAAATACCTGCCCGTGATGCACATGTCCCGACATGAATAAGCAAGAGAATATATTGCACACATTCGCATAGTGGGACATGGTATAAGGGTGATGAAGGCACTGATGTAAACAGGATACCCCTGATCCACTGTGTGAGGGACAATTAATGTGTGTGTAGGTGTGACCTGACCAACAATGGTACAATGCCAAATGTCTTGTGACTGTAGGGAATAACTATGCACCATACTGCATGTAACAGTTGCCTAAAACGGTTACGTCAGGATAGAATAAACATAATTTGTACAAGAAACAGGCAAACAACAAAAGTGCCGAAGGTATAAGGCTTACAGCTAGGAAACAAATGACTGTTCTAAACCTGCAGTGACCGTGGCTATGTGCTGGCCCAAACAATCTGGTGTCCACAGTAGGGTTCTCATCTGTCCCGCTTTGCAAGGGACAGTCCATCACTGGACAGTTGTGTCCTGACAAAGGACATTTCAAATAGCAAATGTCTTGGGATTGTAGGACATAATTATGTCCCATATGTTATGTAATAGTAGCAGAAAATAATTATTGCAGTATCTACAATACCTAAATGTTACAATAAACAGAATAAGCAAATAAATCGCTACAACAATAGGCTTTTATGTTGGCAAATATCCGTTGTACTGACCGTGAGTATGTGCTGGCTTGTAAAACCTGGTGTGTTCTGAAAATGTCCCATCTTGGCCATTTGAAAAGGTGCCAACCCTAGTCACTGGAATACAGCACAATCCATACACATGACAATGTCAATGATACCAATGGTCAGAACATTCACACAATAACTGGCCAGGCCCTTAAAAACTCACAAAGCCAGTGCCCTTTGGGGAAAGGTGTTGAATGAGAACGACTAATTACAACAATGAAGAGTACTAGACGCATTTAACTGCAGACAATTAGTAGTATTACGAATCTGTCAACATGTTCCAAGTTAATAGTACTAATATGGTAGAAGTGTCAGTGATTGTCCCTGAGTTATCATAGCCTTGTCCCTGTAGACATGAGTCCCCAAGTATCAGAGAGGTCCATACACAGAAGTACACCAACTAACTGTCCCAGCTGTTGACAAGACTATTGCATACCTGTAGTGATTTCAGAACGGATGTCCAGAATAATATTCATTGTATCTATAAATTAATGAAATAGTCAAATGGGAAGGGAATGCCTCCCAACTTGCATTATATAGTGGAACCACTCCCCACCCCTAAATTATATAGCACCAACCCAATAATGTGGTCAGAGGTGCCCAAACAACTGCGTCTGTAAAAACAGGTAGAATATTAAACTCAAGACTAACTCTGTCCATGTGCTACATCTGATCTTTGAACTGTGCCAGGACAGTACTAGTCACCAGTCAGCTGAGCATACACCCAGTCAGCATATGAAAACCCTGACACTCAAATGTGTGTATGTGCGAGGACTATAAGCGTAGGAGTTATGAATATCCTTGGAGTGAGTAGACTCGCAGCACGGGTCCAGAGCAGTAGGAAACAGGGAATGTCCTAATTGTAGTACTGCGGTTTTCCCCGCAGGAGAATGGATGCCTGCTGTTTAAGGGAAGCGGTGAGGCATATGTCAGAGTAGCTATGAACCATGGGTATACATATAAATGAGCCAAAACACCAATAGTGTAGTGGATACAGCATCCGCCCAACGTAATGGCATTCCCGGTGCAAGTACGACTATAGCACA
>NC_056744.1:1549476725-1549529225 GCF_019279795.1 Protopterus annectens | reverse complement strand
AACATTACAGACGCACATTTATCCACAGGTTGTGGTACAGATCCCAGGACTGTATGTGTAGACATTGACAGGTGCAAGACTGAATTGTGTTGGATGCATGGAGAGGTGTCCATGGCCAGTAATGAGGATCTCTACAGCCTGACAGGTACGGTCTTTGACTGTCCCACAACCTCCTGTATATGGCTGACACATGCTGTACCTGTGTATATGCAGACACACACACTTACCACAAACAGCTACGGCTATCACATACACACACCCATTGCACCACCATTGGGCCATGCAGTAACCGTTGTCCCTCACACACACACACCTATGTGTACATTGGATGGCTCTATGACAGCTCTGGACATGTTAACACCACACCCTGTGCATATGATGTCACCTGTGCCACCCCCTGTGATGTGTAACATTGATGCAGGATCTAACTAACCTGGTGCTGCTGCACACGGTGGCTTTATTCCACTGTATTAATGTTAGCATGCTGTTAACACACAGTGTGTTACTTCCAGGTGTACTTCAGCAGGCATGATGCATTGCAGCTATGACCATCACTGTAGCATAGTTTACAGCACTGTTACGTCTGATGATGTAGGCTCCATCCATGTGCCATTTCACTGATGTGTGCAGTATTGGCAGCATGTGTGTCTGTGTGTGCAGTACATGTGTGATGTGTGTAGTACACATGTATACATGCTTACAAACACATACACGACATTACACAGGCTTCACCATTTGTACACTAGCTTACTCATTCTTCCACACGCGCACACAGGCTAAGACGCGTGCACACATACTTACTCAGGCTTACTGGCGTGCATGGGCGCAGACACACTGTGGGCAGGTTTGCAGGTCACATCGGTGGTATCCATGGCGTACACCGTTAGTCTCTTGACATTCCCTAGGATAGCTCATGACACATCTCTTCCACTGAGTACTGATAGCACACATGTGACACTGCTCCAGTGAGGTTACAGTGTTTTGTACATACACACTCATGTTGTCACCTATCTTCTACTCTAAAAGTCCCCTTAACCTACACTACATGGTAGAGGCTTGGCCCATATGGCATGACATGTTGTGATTCACTATTCTCAGCCTCACTTGCCTCACACTGCCTACAAATGCTTCGTTACATCTCTGACAGAGCGCTTCCACACATAAGTACCAGTACGCAGTAGCCATGTTGTCCCCAGCTTGCCATTCATCTGCATGGCGTACTAACATCTAACTAAACCTACATTTTGTATGTATATTATCCATATGTCTTGTTTTGAAGCTCAGCACGTTCTCGTGGCACTGCGCTACGCTTCCACACCAGGGATCGGGGGAGGACAACTACTGGTTCATTGATATCCAATGGACAAGGCCACCACTGGCCTTGGACTTGGACATTGGCATGCTTCTTCGACTGTATTCATACTGTATTTGCAGCTGTCATTGCTCTGTTTAGCAACATGCAAAACGTTAGTTGCATATCATCCGGGTACATTTCTGCACATAACTCTGCTCTTGCATGGACAGCTTACTGTTTCATGTATCGCGTAATCATTTGCATAGCTTACACATACAAATGGGGTATGTTGCAAATCCCAACATTGTCTGTGCAATGTTCGTGTTATGGGCGGTCTTGCATGCCCCTGCAGGTGTTTGCTGAATAGCCTGGCAGTCATCTTTCCTTGCTGTACTCTCACTCAATCCATACATGCCGGAGGCTTCATGTATCGTGGCCTAGGCTTTGCTGTGTGCTATGTCTATTTGTGGTATATGCATGGCTGTGGGTATGTCCCACTGTCATTATTGGTAAAGGTGACACCCTATAGGTACTTCCTGTAGACTGCTGTGTCATTTGACATGTCAGCACATGCCTGCGGATGAACTTCCTACTGCAGCGCTTTTCATATCTTCTGAGTTATCTTGCAGTCGATAATGCTGTTTCCTCAGACATGTATCTGTTTCAGATCATACCTATCAACCTCCTAGTGCAAAACATCTGTACAAAGCCTAACATGATGGGGGACAGATAGGGGCAGATTCTACATATTGCTCTTACAAACGTAGATAGTTGACAGTATTATAGGTTTTGCATTAGTATGACCTTTCTGAGGGATTTGGGGTCTTAAATACATATGTTTATCATTATTTAATGATGCCAGTTCTCAGGTATTTGGCAGACAGGTACAGATTGTGAGAGGAACACACCACACATATGAGGCATACATCTGCACATTCGTACAGTTGCGAGGTATGTTTCTGATACTGGACATCAATTATCTTACGCTAATACACACAATACATGGCGCCATCACAGGCCAGTTACCATTATATTCCTATTGCAGGACACACCCACCCACTGGGTTATATTCCTCACACAGGCCAACAGGTGCTTATCCACACTAATTATTCCATCATGCACCTTATGTGTACGTCAGTATTTGTGCTTTCCGTCAGTGGCAGAGCTCACGTACGAGTATGGGGGACTGGACACTGTATCGGTGACACTGCATGACACCCTGAGGGACACATGTCTTTTGAGTCTATTAACCTTGCACATTGACTTTCACAGGCCATACATTGTAATTCACATTTGTGGACAAACATGCTTATGACTTGTACATGTTTTGTCATTTGTCCTTACGTCTTCCTTCTCACCTGTCCACCTAGTATCACTAGTTCTGTACATTTCATTAGGATGGGTTACCTTCATACCTCTCACCTGTACACATTATGGGTATATGCCCTGGGGTTTTACCTATGATTTTGTCACATTTGGCATGATAATGTGCCTTTCTGGTAGATTGCTGGCAAGCCATGACGGACTGTGTGGTTAGGTAATCATGACTGACATTTCTATTTCATGATTACTAACTCTCATAACATTCGTATTCCTGACTACATAATTATTCTATCAACGGTCTGACTTTGTCTGAGGTATATTTAATATAGTCCCTATTTGTCTGTCGTGTACTATGCCTTAGTCCAGCTGTCTTATTCTGACATTCTGGCAGGTATTGTTACCATCTTGGTCGTACGCGTGTCCATCCATGATAATTGCCTACATGACACTGATATAGGTCCCCACGTCTTCCCCCAATGGTTTACACAATATCCAGTAGATGGGTTGCACCTTTTTGGAGAATGGAGGTGTGTGCTATACCCACATAGGTATATTGATCACTCCCATGGGACGTACCTAATAGATCTGTGCCAACCAACACCTTGGCCCAATTCTGCATAGCCATGATTCCCATACCTGACACACCTCCACAGTACCCATTAAACATGTTTAATGTGAGCGATAATAAAGTGTGAGGACACTTCTGAGCACTCCCCACTCTGCAGATATCAGCTCGTACGTCATACATTCAATTGACCCATGTGTTATTACCCTTGCACCTGCTACTGTTGCATGTACACCTATATCGTAGTTGCAGGTGTGACTTCTTTTGCATCAATGACGGTTGGCACCGTACAGGATCAATTTTGGGGTCCTGCAAAGGACACCTATATTCATGTTTAACGTGTAGAACTTGCAGGCCCTGTCACACTGGTACTTTCTGGGCAATGGTTTGGAAACCATCAGTGTATTCTCCTTTCATGCATGTCTGTCTGTCTATCCATATTAGCTATACCGTGACCTATTTATATACATGTGTTATATGTACAGGGACATATGTTTGTTGTGTATATATCTTTTCATGTATCGTGTGTGTATAGATTTATATATGTACATATATACATATGTCTGTACATTCCTCATCTCATAATTTGCTTTGGATTATGTCTGTGGATATATGTGTATATATATCTCCATATCATACCTTTCAACTGTACAGATTTCCGCTGCATTTACAGCTGTTTGCCTCTTATCTTTGGTCCGTTTTTCATAACCTTGTGTCTATCTGGCAAGTTAGTGGCATATCATTAAAGACTGATGTTGGTAAATAATGACAAATATTTCAGGTTACGACTTCATACCCTTCAGAGAATCCATGCTAGTGACACACCTGTTATTCTATCCACTTTCTATGTTTGTTAGGGCAATATCTGGGGATTGTCCCTATTTGTATCAGCTGTTGTCATGGCTTTGTCCGGTTTCGTACTTTACGGGTTTAACAGGTATGAGCCATGTACATAGAACGTGGGGAAAACACCATTCATTTTCTATTCTGTGAGCGGATTACACACGTGCAGGCGCACTTGCATATCCTTATTGTGGGTTACATGTGTTTCATAGATAATTGTGCTTCCATGAACTTTCATAATTCTGACCATAACAGTTACATATCTGTATTCCAGTTTACGGACTACTGCGAAACTCATGTTCACCTTTACATATTTAAATGTGTGTACTGCACGAACGCTTTCATTACACTTTCAGGTTATATGTGCAGTGGTCGTAGGTCAACCGGGACTTCATTCGCATTGGCCGGATACCGGCACCACTATTCTATTGGAGTTCTCCCTCATTGATATGCATACCCATAGTACTTAGCTACATCAACATACACCTCACCACTTCACCTACGACATAGGCATCCATTCTCCTGCTGGGAAAAAGATGGTACTACATATTACACATTCCCTATTGCCTACTGCTGTGGACTCCGGCTGCATTGTTAATCACTCCGAGGATATGCAGAACACCAAGGCATATAGTCCAGCCACATACAGGTCTTTGATTGTCAGGGTGTTCATGTAATGATCTGGGTTTAGGCTTGTACACCTGGTGAATGGGACTTTCCTGGCCGAGGTCAAATGTCAGATGAAGCATATGGACAGGGATTATCTCCCTATTTTTGAAGTTTTACCTGTGTTATAGGCACAGGTGTTTGGGCACCTGTCAGCAGCTTATTCTGTTGGCATTACATATTATGGGTGGGGTTGTTGTAGTCCATACTCCACGATGAGGGGTGTTCCCATTCACATTTGACTATTAACTGTATACAGTCATATGGGAATTATTATTTTTGGACATGAAGTGACTACAGGTATGCAGTTGTACATTACACAAGCGTGAAGGGCTGTTCCTGTAAGTATGTACAGAACATACCTCTCAACCTCTTAGAGCACCAAACCTGCGCAAAACCTACACGATGGGGGGGACAATTAGGGACACATTTTAACGATTGCTCTTACAAGCTTAGAACATTGATAGAATGCTAGGTTTTGCATTAGCATGACTTTTGTGCAGGTTGTGGAGTCTTATACTCAGGATATTTCTCATTATTTAGTGACGGCAATCCTCAGCTATTTACCACACTGGTGCAGATTGTCGGAGGCACACACCAACACTATGGGGCGAACCTGTGGTCATTCTTAGGGTTGCCACCTTTTCGACTGCCCAAAGTAGGACATGTTCTGTAGAGATGTCAGATTTTCCAGGACAAAACATAGCTACAGCCATGCATAGTACTGAACTTTAACCTTTTTTGTACATATAATAGCTTATTCTAGTAACATTTGAATTGCTTATGCTACTTCACATAACATATTGAGGATTCATATATAAAATAAGCATTTTATGCGACTATTAAAGTAAATTAGGAAATAAACTCTCAGGACATTTGCTATGTGTTGATTTTTTTCACAGGACACAACTGCCTACAGAGGGATTGTTACTCGCAAAGTGGGACAAGTGGTGACCCTAGTCATTCTGCAAATATCCGGACAGTTGAGTAGTATGGCACAGACCTCTGTAATACGCTGTTGTGTTCTGGCACAGCAGTAGCTTAGCATTAAAGACTGCAGTCGGAACGTGCTGACAGACAGTTGGGTTTCAGACTTCATTCTCCAGACATTAATGCCAATGTGCAAACTGTTATTCTATCAAATTCTATGTTTCTAAGAGATATGTTTACAGATTGTCCCTGATTTTGGACCTTTGTCTCACTTATATTCATGGCTCTGTCCAGATATCTTGCTCACACAGGTTGACAGGTATAGTCAGTCATGACTGCACACAGTCAGTGTCCCTCACACTTGATCAGGGTTGACCTGTTTACGTAGTGTCTTCCTCGCCCTCATGCCATTTTCCACTTTGCAAATGTGTGCATTATATTCTCCCTCCTATTCGTGTCTGGACATGTGTGTCACGGGAAGGTATTTTATCCTGGGTGGTAGGTTATGCATGCCCACTTAGGGCTGGACAGTGTCATGGACCTCCACTGCACGTTCTGACTTGTGTCCAGATATCTACTGGATTGGACATCATGTCATCATACCCATTCTACTATTTACACAAGTTGGTCATCCCGTGAGGGATATCCCAAAAATTGGTCAAAACCAAAACAAGTTAGATAACGAAGATTTTTGTGGCTGCACGAAAACATGCAGGGGGTTTTACCTGCAGGGGATACATGGTTTGCAATCCTGACACTGCCTAGGGTGACAATACCTGTTACATATGCATAGGGGTCACTGTGTGTAGCTGTTTTTGCAACAAACCAGTGGACCAGGTACGGCTGGATTTGGTGGACGTTCTGGTATGGTGGCAGGTTGTGTGTTGTGAAGGGTATGCTGGGTAGGCTATTATGCATCCAGGTGTGTTGCGTTTGTTATGACCAGTTCCATCAGGACCCATCTGTGGGTATGTGACGGTGCCGTATCTATACATTTGTCTCGCATATTTCCATATCCATATGTTTGTGAGATTGTGTTCTACACTATGGCCTGTCTGCTTGTCTTGCAGCTTTTTCTACATGAGGTTGTGTTTCTTTCCACTTCACCCACTGCCCCCTTATACACCTCTGGTTCACCTTTTCTGCATACGACACAAGTATCGCCTTTGAGGAATTTACCATTAAACACACACCCCTCACACGCGAATTACTCACACCCCATAGAGCACTACTTTGGTTGTTGGCCCATGACATGGCCAGAGTTACACATTGACTACCCTACATGTGTCGGGTACCTTTATGGTTGTGTTGACTACCCTGCCATGTTTGCTTTCCATATGCTATACCTCACGCACATAGCTACACGCCCTTACTTCACTTTCATTACTTGGTTGGTGTATCCGGGTACTACCCGTTCGACTGTGTCACATACACATTCGGATTATACAGCTGACTTCTGGATTTTGCCAGCCTGTTCTACTCATTGGTAGGATGGCACCTTTTCCTATGTCCAAGCTATTCCTTACACATGTCCGACCGTTGTGGACACTGTCTCCCCACAGTCAACGGTTGTGTTTCCACCTTTTCAATTGGCCACAGTGTGACATAGGGTTACCACCTGTCCCACTTTGCGAGGGACAGTCCCTCTTTGGGCAGTTGTGTCCTGACATGTAATTGTCAACATGGCAAATGTCCTGAGATTTTAGGACAAACATATTTCTTATATTTTATGTGATAGTTGCATTAAACAGTTAATTCTGTATTTGAAATACCTGACTGTTATGAGAAACAGAATAAGCAACTAAAATGCTACAGGAATACGCTTTTCTGTAGGCAAAACAGTTATGTTCAGTCCTTTGTACTGGCCGTGGTTATGTGTCGGCCTGTACAGTCTGATGTCTGTACCAAACATGTCCCACTTTGGCCATTTGTAAGGGTGGCAACCCTACTGTGACAGTTGCGGTGAACACAGCATATTTTACAGGCCGACACATGCCCAAGGTCAGTTCGGCAGATAGAACTTACAATTCTTGCCTATATCTAAGCTTATTCTTGTAGCATTTCGGTATATTATTCTGTTTATTATGATATTTATGTATTATACGTCCAGTGAAATATGTTTAATGCAACTATTGCATGATGTCTACAGAGGAATTATGTCCTATATTCTCTGGACATTTGCCAGTTTTACATGTTTTTGTCAGGACACATCTGCCCACAGAGGGGCTGTCGCTCGCAAAGTGGGACAGGTGGTAATCTTGGTCAACGGTACGGATCTTACTGTTCCTTTCAGCCTACATGTGTCCATGTTGTTATGGCTCATTTATATGCTCCTTCTGTTTTGTTTACATGCGTATGCTATTTCCTATCACATTTGGTATGTGAAATATGGACATACCTTTTGTATGTGACTATTACATGGCTTGTGGGATATGATTCAGACATATGGTCAATACCTATATCTACATTTCTCCTCGTGTATTTTGTTATGGACACATCTGCACAGCTATGTTCCCTCCCTCAAATTATGGGTTGGCTGGTGACCCTCTCCATTGGACTGGATGTACCTACTAGCGGTGGGCTAATATCTGATACATTTCACTTCCACATGGTATAGCTATCAACACTACATTGGACTACAGGCACACGGTTTTCCTGTCATTTGTTCATGGGTAGGGACCTGTTATTCCCTACCGTGCATTTGTGTTTGACTCTTCATTTTCTGTTCGCAGGGACTCTGCTTTGCATACGTTTCAGTCTCCATGGACACTGATAGGTACGATTACTATTGCTGGTGGAATATAATATTCAGCAGTTTAGGTTGCTCCTTGAAAGCCGACATTGACATGCCTCCCTGTGCAACTTCGATACGCCCCTTGCACTCACGCACGTTTCCTATGCATGTGGCTGTGGCAGCTGCGTGCCTTCATTAATATGCATATGGCGCATCTACTCCACATCTACGCCGCACGGCTGGTGCAAGCCTTACACCGGACTTGCGCCGAGCTTCATGAATCCGGGGGAATGTGTATATTAGCATCTTTATTACATAATCAAACTTTTAAAAGTTCGAACATCATATGGTCGACACCATATGATCAAACTTTTAAAAGTTTGAAAATTTAATAAAAAAAAATAAACCAAAGAAAAAAACTACCTGAAAGGTTGTGCCCCCCACAATCCCGCTCTTTAAATATACCAACTGCGAGATCGCACTACAGTGCAGAAAAGGGAAATCTTCCCATTCCGCAATGTACAGAGATCTCTGTTGAAACGTTTGAACTTTTAAAAGTTCGATCATATGGTGTCAACCATATGGCATTAGAACTTTTAAGAGTTCGACAACGTGATATAGACCCGTATATTAACGTGTACTACACAGAAAAGGTGTATACATGTCAGAAGAGAAGCTATAGACACAATAGAGTAGTGCATATCATAATAACAAGGCTGCAGAATACAGGTACAATGCTTTGTTAGTCAAACAATATCATCATGAATTTCCAAAAGACATTGTGGAATGTCAATCCTTATCATTAATGCATTATAGCAAGGCAACAAGCTATGCAGATGTTGATGCCAGAAGCATACATTATGACATTAGAAGAAAACTGTGTACTACATAGCACACAAATTAGCATTAAACATCACACATAAAGGGTAGAGTGCCAGTGGGACTTTGTAACTCACTAATGCCACTAACAGAACAAATACAATGATATGTCATGTATTTTTTTTTATCATATGTTTTTTTACCAAAAAGAAAAACTGATACACCAGTGTGTGCAAAATATGTACATATATCATCCATGTGCATTTAGTTACATGAGAATGGCACTGCAGTGGTATGTGTATGGATTAAACTTAGCATGTATAATTAGCATAGTTGCTTATGTCATCACCTTTGCATGTATTCATGTGATCACTGTCAGCAGGAGTCAGGTCCTAGTTCAGCCATCGAAAGGAATAAACATTGAACAGCTGAACATTGTACCCAATTCAGCGAATGTTCATTCAGCAAACGTTCATAACATCGATGGGGAAAGTAACTAGTTTCTGCAACACTTCCCCGTCTCACACATGGCAGTGTTTCAAAAACCTTTTCTCCACTGTAGTGCTGTCTCAGAGTTGATATCGCTCTCTCTCTCTCTATGTATATATGTATGTATATATGTATATATATATATATATATATATATATATATATATATATATATATATATATATTTATACATACATATTCACACACACACACACATATATATATATATATATATATATATATATATATATATATATATATATATATATATATATATATATAGAGTAAGGGGGGGTCACCCTCCCACCTGGGTGGGTTTGAAACACTTCCCTTTCTGAGATGGGGAAGTGTTGGACAAATAGTTACTTATCCCATCGATGTAATGAGCATTCTCTGAACTGGATACGATGTTCAGTTGTTCAATATTTGTTTCTTTTGATGGCTGAACATAGACCCAGGTGTGCCACAATGACAGACTGCTAACTACATTGTACATATCTGTCACATACAATGCGGACTGAATCTGACATAACAATGTTGTGGCCCACTGCATATAGATATGGCAAACCATATACAGAGTGCAGTAATACATTTCCCTGGTTGTCCATAACACTGTCTACAGGAATGGCAACATATGATGTTCACACAACACAATGGGGATAATGGCCATGACATATTTAACATATAATCCAGTGATAATATATATCCTCATATGACCTGACTAGTGAAGTGTGCATTACAAGGTGCATCTTAAAAGCATGACTGAAGTATAGGTTTGTGCACAAATCTGTGCATAAAAGTGAAAGATGTCTGACTAGGAGCACACCATGGTGGCAGCATTGCATGACTGGATCATATAAACAATACTTATATTCAGGGGGGGGGCCTCCATGATGGAGTTGAATGTCTCAAATGATATCCTGTGTGATCTCCTAGAAGGAGTCGCTCATGACCTGTGCCATGCCCTGGAAGAATGTGCCCATCATGTCCCTCCTTCGAGTCTGGAAGACATTGGTGACAACATCAAGAATCTGGTCCTTCAGGGCTTCTGTCTGGAGTGGTGGAGGATGTCATCACTGTTGGTCCACAGAAATGATGACATTTGCTGGCCCCAGTCCCTCATCATAGTCATCATCATTTTGGTGTCCACCTTGATCCTTGGAGTCAAACTCTGCTGGAAGAAGCTGAGTGCATCATTGTCTTCTTTGGTGGATAGGTGGACTGGCAGAGGTCCTGCACTCTGTAGCATGACAGTAACTGTACATCCTTACATATTCCTAAAAGAGCATTAACAAAAAAAAAAAAAAGACAATATATATATATATATATATATATATATATATATATATAAACAATATAAAACATTCATAAACTGTGTACAGTACTTAGTCTTATGTATGTGATGTGTTATAAAGTGAGAATTAATTCATCTGTATTACTTTTCATGAAATCTTGCAATACATCCAACCATAACATATTACAAACTTGCTTGTTATGTAAGTCAGATTGTTATGGAAAATATATTTGCAATGCATCCATTTTGTACATATTGCATTCACATAATTGAATCAATATGTCAAACAATATCATTACCATCTCCTTATTTAGAAACAGGTCTATGTCAGATAATCAAGTTTCAGAAACTCGAAATTCATATGGTCGAAACCATAAGATCGAATTTCCGAAAAGTCGAACATAGAAAAAAAAAACAGAAAAAAACCCACAAAAATCTAGTTTTTTACATTTTTGAAGGGGACACGTCCCCTGCACCTCTGCAAATTATATATACCACCAGCTCTAAAATTGCACTAAAGTGAAGAAAGGTGTAAATTACCTGGTCCTTGCTGTACCGCAATCTCCATTCAAAAGCTTTGAGTTTTCAAAAACTCTTATCACATGGTCTCAACCATATGAATTTTGAGTTTCTGAAAACTCAATCTACTGATAGGGACCGTAGAAACACACATCACGTATGTCATGTAACATTGTAGTGTCTACCACTATCAAAGTTGTTTAAGAAAGCCTGCCAGTAATAATATGTATATTGGAATTGTAACAGAACAGAGCTATGAGGCATCAGAGTACATATCAGTGCAGCATATAAATTGGCCTGTAAAGGAGGACACACACACACATCCATATCATAATCTTATCAGTCTGTAATTCACATGGTGGCAAGGATTATTGTAGTTCAAGGTATATCTTCAGTGTCACTATTTGCAGTTATATATAGGAAAGTATGCAAATATCACTGAACAATGACAACTGCACCATGCAGTGAGTATAACTAGTTGACATGCACACAAATAATTAGAAAAAATATAAGATGTACAATTAATAACATCAACAATTCTTATATATAATGTGTGTAATGACTGTCTACCTAACATTACTTTCTTGTAAGGACATAGTGCAAGTATAAAGGTCACATTACTGGCCCGTAAGAATGATTAAAGAATGCAGGAGAAAAAATATAAAGTTTTGCTCATCACATGCTGATATGAGAATGCATTAATGACATCATCACAACACGCATATATAGCAATAACCCTGGTGGACTTAAATGAATAACTGAGCACAATAATCTAGTAAAAATTACATGAATAACTGAGCATACCTACTGGAATGTTAAACTAAAGTACACATTGACATCAGTGGAATAAAGCACTTAGGAGATCAATAATTCTATGTGCATACTTGGCGGCATCAGCTTTCACCATAGCTACACAAATAAGTATCATTATACATATGCCTTACCACTTAGTGCCAGGGGCTCACTGCCATGTGCAAAGAATGATAACTGACATACATGCATGTTGAGGTGTCACTGCAACAGTAACATGTTAAAACAGTAAGATGTGCAATTTCTAATACATGTGGAGATAACCAGTATCAGATATGTGACCTCATGAAAATCACCTATATACACTGCAAGAAGAGAGAAACTTAAGTAATACACAGCATTACAACTCCACTAGCATGAGTTATCTTGTGAGACAGCTGACACCCATCATGCAACTAAAAAGGATAAGAGTTGCACACTAAATGCCTTTAACACAATGAAAACTACTGCATGCTGCCATTAATAACAAAAGCAAACACATATATTATTTATATATAAAACAATCACGCACTCAATACTGTCCAAATAGAATACAGATTAATATTATTTTGGTTGTTCCAGCAAACATTCTTTAACCTCAATATAAACCATTACAGTTTGAGTGACATGTACCAATGCAGTTTACACAAATCATTTGCACAGCAAAAAGTTACGCAAACTAAGGGCCAGATTCACAATGGCTTGCACAGAGTCTAAGTGTAGAGTAAGACTCCATGCAGCCATCATGTCCGACGAGCGATCCAGGAACAGCCTGCAGGGGCGTGCAAGAAAGCTCCTAAAACGGCTCTTACATGGACAGGGCTGGGATATGCAAATTACCTCAATTGCAGGTGAAAGGCATGCAAATGAGGTAGATTTGCGATTCAGGAAACCCGAACCTGTCCGAGTAAGAGCAGTGTTATTTGCAGAAATGTACTCAGTTGAAAACCATTTGTGGGGCAAACGGTGGCTTCAACTAAATGGAAAAGTGAAAGCCCTTTAGGACTGAGCAAAGTAAGCTGCAAATAACTAAAGGTACTTTAAATCAAAAACCCAAGTGGATAAGGGTGGTGTAGTGGTCCTTATGGACCGTGATAAATATATGTCTTCAGTTTCCGTTTTGCTTGATGATACCAATGCCTTTAAATGCATTACAAGTTTGGATGTCAAAAAATGCACTAGTTACGTTAACATGGTTATTTATGATTTACAGTTGAATGGTGACATTAGCCTTGATTTATTTCATTATTTTACTGTGCCCTGTCCTGTTATTCCACATCTTTATGGTATCCCTAAAATCCACAATTCTATGCTGGACCCGCCAATGAGACCGATTGTGTCCGGTGGTGGTTGGATTACTGAGCCGATTTCTTTGTATTTGCAAAAACAGTTGCAACCATTTTTACTTCAATGTACTACTGTTTTGTGAGATACCTCAGATTTGCTTTGTAAATTACACTTGTGGTATTATAATTTGAATGGCAACTTAAAACAGGGAGAATACTATTTTGTAACACTTGATATTGCATCCTTATTTACTGTTATTCCAAATGATTTTGGTGTTGAATCAATCAGAGAGTTCTTGATTTCACAACCATCCCCTAACATTAAATATGTTGAGAATATCTGTTGTCTTTTAGATGTGGTTTTGAAAAATAATATCTTTCTGTTTAATGAGCTGTTATACCTTCAGCTATGGGTACTTCCGTAGCTAACACCTACGCTAATTTAGTTCTTTATCAATGGGAGAAAATTAACATCTATAGTGATAAGAACCCTTTTCTTAGTAAGGTATGTTTTTACCAACGTTTTGTTGATGATTGTTTCATGATGTGGAAGGGCACTTTGAATGAACTAAATGATTTTATTAATTATTTGAATTTAAGCACAAATTTCTTGAAGTTCAAAATGGAAGTTTCTGATAATACAATTGTATTTTTGGATGTTAAGTTGCAGTTAATTGAAGGTGTTATCCATACTAGTGTATATAGGAAAGATGTATATTCTGGTAGATATATTCATTATAATAGTATGCACATTCCACATGTTTTTAGGGGCATTGTGACATCTCAGTTTAGTAGAGTGAGTAGATTAAATACTGATGATGGTTTTTTCAGTTTGCAGCTTGATAAGATGACTAAAGATTTTTTATCTAGTGGATATGATCCACATTTATTATCAACCCTGAAGGCTAAGGTTATCACCGATAGGAAGACAACTTTGAAACCTATCTTTATAGAAGGTAAATGTAGTTTGACTACTAATAGACACCAAAATTCAGCAGTTAGGTATGTTACTTCATATAATGCTAAGACACGTTATGTTAAACAGATTATTCAAAAAAACTGGGTCATTCTCATGGCATCAGTTGAGGTTAAGGTTATTCTAGGGGATAGACCTTCTTTTGCATACAGGAACATGAAGACCTTAAAGAACACTTTATGCTTTAAAGATTTTAGTAGATCCTTGCCTTTATCTGTTTCTGTTAATCCTGGCACATATAAGTGTTTAAGTTGTGTATGTTGTTCTGACATCATTAGTAAGAATAGTAGTGTATTTAAGCATCCTGTTAGTAGTAAAATCCATAGCTTTAAGCTATCTGCAACTTGTAGTTCATCTTTTGTGGTCTACTTAGCTACTTGTGTTCTGTGTTCTTCCTTTTATGTAGGTAAGACCACTCGCAAACTCAAAGAGCGTATTACTGAACATAAGTCAGAAATTAGGAGGGGATGTGACAGAAATGCATTATATAAGCATATGGTTATTTGTGGTAGTGAACATAAATTTGTTTTTAGAGTTATTGATGCCATTTACCCTACGCTTATGGGTGGGGATAGTAATAATCTTTTGGAGCTTAAGGAGTATGAGTGGATACTTAGGCTCGCTTCTGATCATCCTCCAGGCTTAAATAACATGGTTAGTCTTAAACCTGTGTTGGTTAGACTACAGCACACTAAACTCTGATGTTTTGCTCTTATATATCATATTATATATTATATTTTATATTGTATTTTTTATATGGGCAGGATTCACGAAGGCTTGCACGGAGTGTAAGAGACATGTAACACTCCATGCAAGCCTCGCGATCCAGGAACAGCCCTAAACTCCGTGTAAGAGACCAGCTAAAACGTCTCTTACACGGACTGGGTGTGGACATGCTAAATACCTCAATTGCAGCCAAAATGTATGCAAATGAGGTATATTAGCGATCCACGAAGCAGAAACCAGCCCGTGTAAGAGACGTTTCTGCAAATTTCACAATGGAGCCATGTCAGCTCCAAATAAAGGTTGCATATGTGTCAGGCAGCATGCCAATGGCCAAATATGTGACCATTGGCAAGGTAACCCGATGCAAAAATAATAAAAATATAATATTTTTTTTTCAGCGATCGCTGATGTTTAAACCCAGCGCAGCCCCGCGCAAACAGGCTGCGCTGTATAAAACATAAAAATGAAGGTTATAAACCCACAAATGTGGGTTTTATGCAATACATGGAATGACAATGCAGGAACCAGCAGACCAAAAACAACATGGCCACTGTGTAGTGGTTGCTAAGGGGGGAAGCTGAGTGTAAGAAATGTAACTAAGCATTAGTAGGCAATCTCATGTAAATGATGGTTAGGATACTGAATCTCACAGTCACATAGCAAATGAGCACAGTCTGAGTAGTGTAAGAGTTACATAAGGGGGAGGAATAGAGTAGGAGATAGGTGACATCACAGGGGGGAATGGTAGAAAGAAATGCAGTTCATTGGAGGTCAGTGTAACATCACAGATGACAGACACAGATCAGGGAAAGAGGAGTGCCACAAGATAAGTGTGGGAAAGTCAAGAAATGGAAGGTGTACACTGTTACTTACACTAAAGTTTCTTGCTGGGCGTGCATGCGCATGTGTGCGCACCATGAAGTGTGAGTAGGGCAGTGTGCGCGTGTGTAAGGCAGACTGAGCATGTGGGAGCATGTTGGTAGATGTTTAACACTGTTTGCACTGGTGTGCACGCGTTTTAACCCAAATAAGTAGATTCTGAACCATGTAAGCATGTGTGCGCGCATGTAAGCCACTGTAAGCATCTTTCTGCTGGTATGCACGTTGCTCCGCCCTGAGCAAACAGAAAGGAAAAAGGAATCAACAGAATTTGTAGGAAGCTAGCAGGGAATACTGCTGAAGCTAGAAGGTGAAAACAATTAGAAGCAGGCAATTACACAAGCAGAATAGTAGCCCAGCCCAGCACTTAAAACTCTGCAAACAGTAGTGCAGGATGTTTCTCTTAAGAGACACTGCAAGACAGGAGTAAGCTAATAGAAGTGAAAACTGAAAAAGCTTCACTCAGAGCAGAAATGTTAGGGGCTGCCATAGCTGTCATAGTGAGACATAGGCGACTTGCTGAGGGTGGTGACAGTGCAGATGGTGCCAGACAACCCACACTGAGGAGACAGAGAAGAGTATACAGGCCCAGGGTCACCTACCACGGGTTACATGAGCTGGAGATAGTAGAGCGCTATAGAGTGGACAGAGAGCTCCTGCAGCAAATAGTTGAGCTGTGCAGGCCATGCCTCACACACAGAACCAACAGAGGGGAACCCATCCCAGTGGAAACCAAGGTATGTGTTGGCCTAATAATACTAGCAACTGGTACCTTCCGGAGACCAACTGGTGATATGATGGGGATATCATAGGCATCAGCCTCCAGGGTACTGCACCAGTTCCTGGATGCCATGTCAGCACATGTCGGTGATCATGTATATTTCCCCAATGCCCGTGAGGTATTGGCCAGCAATATGCATCTCTTCCAGCAAATAGCGGTATACCCTGAGGTAGTGGGTGCAATAGACTGCACGCACATGTGCATCAAAGCACCAGCCGGTGAGTGGGGTAGGGCCTACATTAACCGCAAGGGCTTCCCCTCCATCAACTGCCAGGTTGTGTGTGATGCCCAGGGCATAATAATGAATGTGTGTGCTGGCTGCCCTGGGAGTTACCATGATTTCCACATCTGGCATTTGACGCAGCTGTACCAGACATTTGCTAATGGGGACATCCCACACGGACACCTAGTGGGGGATGCAGGTTATGCACTGGAGCCGTGGCTGATGACACCCATCAGAAACGCACCCCCCCCCTTCACAGGAATGCCATAATGAGGCACATGCACAAACACGTAATGTAATAGAGCGTGTGTTTGGGCTGCTCAAGTCACGGTTCCAGTGTCTGGACACATCTGGTGGAGCCTTGCAGTACACACCAACTACATGTACCCAAATTGTCATGGTATGTGCTATGCTACATAATATGATCTTGTGAAAACAGCTGCAGCAGGACCAGCATAGGGCTGGGCCAAACAGCCCCCCACCATTGACAAGGCCATCACAGGCAGAGCATGACTCAGAGGAGGAACAACCTGAGCCTGCCCCAGTAGGCAGAAGGAGGCATGCGCAGTATGCCCTGGCCTTGGCAAAGAGGAAACGCATAGCACATACACTGGCTCAGTAGGAACCCTGGGAATGATACCCCCTCTGACTCACTCAAATAATAACATGGATGCCTAAAATGACATGACCTGCTCACAAACATGTACAGGGAAGTGTAATATGCGCATCCGACAGAGGCAGCCCTGCAGCACCACCTGAGGCACCAACACAGTTGGAGAAAAGTTTCCAGAATCCATAAACCAAAATGCCCAGGAACAACGTACCACTCCCACAAGAGGGGTAAGCATACTGGATGTGATAATCAGCAACATGTGTACTGGATGGCAAGATGAGAAGTATCCTTCACTGGTAAGACCAGACCATAGAGTAATCACACTGGATATACACATCCCGATCCCAGTCCCTGGCCAGAATACCACAGTGAAAAGCATGTGTAAAGCATAGGTTGCACCCCTCCAGACCGATGTAGAATCCACGAAAGGCCTGTGCAAGTGCAGAATATGGGACACACCGCAGAACATGTTATACAGGAATTCCATTAACACAGCCAGGAATGCTTGGAGTATGCAATCACAAATAACAACAAGACACAATGCCATACACGCAGGCATCTGGCATGCTGGACTCCAGCCATTAGCAAACCATGCAAAAGAATGAGGAAGCTACCACATGATAGAGCAAACATAAAAAGGGAAGTAATCACTGATCAGTAGTATGGCAATAAAATATGTCCACATATACAATCCATTAAGGCTAGCCACAACAAGTAGAATCTGTGAATCCAGAGGCAATGGGACACCTGTCCCAAGTACACAGACAACCACAACTCCCCCCAATAAATACAAATATATGTGATAGATGCAACCATGTATCCAAACCAGAGGCTGAGCTCCCCCAACTCAGTACTGTCAAAACTAGTCAGGAGGAGAAGGTAACCACATACACCTCAAACCCAGTCCCACATAGACCTACCACAACTGTAAACCAAACACATAAACACACACAAACATTCCTGGAGGCCCTAATTACAAACACACCACACCAACAGAAGCCTCCAAAGCAGATCACAAGCAGCCACAACCTCCAAACATAGCACATGCAACACATAGTACACAAAGCTGGTGTGCCAAACAGTCACAGGCCAGAAGGAGAAACAACATGCCTGATACAGTTGTAATAGGTGTCTGTATAGGCAGACACACTGCTGTCCCACTCACCAGACTGAACAAGGGAAAGGGTACAGTAAGCTGCCTGTAGGCTGCCACAATATGCCACATAACACAAGTACGCAGGTCACCCCAAAGCAAGCAGAAATATGATGCACTCAATGTCCATGCTGGTGTGAATGACCTGAGATGTACCTCCCTGGGCAACATGAAAAGAGACATGGATGAGCTCTCTGAGTATGTACCCCAGGCCGGTATGACACTGGCCGTGTGCAGCACCCAACCCTCACCAAGAATGATGCCACAGTACAAACACAGAATGATCATGTTTAACAGGTGGCACAGTTACAGCTGTCAGTCCAAGAGGGTCTAATGTCTGTCTGCTTGAGATGTCATGCATGACAAGCTATGCTGCTGTTCCAGGGATGGCTTGCACCTGTTACCCCTGTGCGTCTGGATACTGGATAAGGCCTTTGCCACCTCCATAGAGCCGTATGTAGGCAAGGCCAAAAAGACTACCCACCACCCTAGAAAACATAAGTGGTAAGAAACATAAGGGTAATGCTGACCAATGCCAGATATGTAAACTGCAATATGCATGCCCCTGAGGCACTTTCCAGTATGGAGAACATCGATGTCTGTGCAGTGATAGAAGCCTGCTGCAAGCCTAGTGATAGCACACCAGCACTACCAGGTTATACCACATATCATGGTTATGGCCCCAACACCTGGACCAAAACATCAAAGGAGGGGGAGTATCCATATGCAGCACAGACACCCATACGGCCAGGTAACTGACAATGCACAAAGCAGCGGAGACCACCCATGTGACCTAAGTGTAGTCAAAACTGCTGTACAGTCTGTAGCATGCGACAGACCACACTCTCACACACAAGAACTCCACCCAGACATCCTGAAGACACTGGACAGTATGAATGTCCCACCAAATACCAGACAAGGTACACACAAATTACCACATAGGTTGCAAACCATTATGTATGCGAGGAGTAATCAGGGACCTAGGGACACAAGTCGACAGTACTCTGTCAAGTGACACTCACAATGCCAATGTGGCTAGGAAGATTGTCGATACTGGACACCGTATCATGAAAGGATTCACATCTACATCAACAGAGGTCACTGTGCCGCTGTACTGTTCCCTTATCAGACCCATAATCTAGTACAATGACTCATATGGGATGTACCGTACGTGACACCTGCAGCGGTTAGGAATACCTCATAGTTACCCCATCAAGAGGATAAAGGGTGTGAAATATATGTCATATGCTGCCTGGGTGTAGACACCCCAGCTGAATGCAGTCACAGACTGCCTACACAGAGGCATTCTATGTCTGTTGTACAAGGCCATGTCCAACACAGGAGTAATGGACATGCTCCACCACAGGAAATCAAAGCCATTGGAGCTGTGAGAGTGACAGATGTCAGCCTCAACACATAATGAAATAGGATGTGCTGGAGGGACAGATACATAACCCAGAGGCTCCCCACACCCAGAAACAGGATCCCAATCCATGTTAGGCAGAGCCCCTCACTGACACCCCTCAAAAGGAATATTGCCAAGTGGATGGATGATCGTACATGTATACTGGGGGTCTTCACTGTGTCATGACCAGACAGAGGCACAGTAAAGAAATTCATAAATGGCCATAATAGTCACATAGCAAGGGCGCAAAGACACACACACTCTGGCTAGGCTTACTAATGCCCTAGGGTGGATAGCCTAGTATGAACCCATGAACCTATGAAGATACAAATTGTACAGGACACTAAGGATACTCACAAGGCTTACTTAACTGATGGTAGGAACCATGTTGGGAATCCACAGATATGCTCCGAATCACACAGATATTACAAACAACATACCAAACACACACGCATATTGCTAACATACAACCTGACAGGTGCAGTGCAACCCCCCCCCAGAATGCAAAATATCTATCCCAGCAGACTGCTGGTCTCCTGACACTGCAGATGCTGAGGTAACAGCCATCATCTGCAAAGCAAAACACACAGCAGCAAAGGTATGTGATGGTGTCCTGGGCTGAGGCCAACATGGACTCCAAGAATAATGGAATGCCAAATCACACTACTGCCCAATGTCAGCCCTACCACAGGATATGTACCCAAAGAGCAGTGTACAACAGCAGTGGTCCTTCACAACAAAGGTGTTGCCTGAATGGATACTGCAAACTACCACCCCAGGATCCTGATAAGCTTGGTCTGCACAGCTATGGAAAGGATCAGTATGTACCGCAGACATAAAGCTATTGTGGACCTACTGATACTGGACCCTACTCAGTGTGGCTGTCATAACTACAGATCCTGCCCCTAAACATGTGTGACCCATTTGAAGTGGTCATTAAGGTCATTGATAAGGGCAATGTGGTCCACACAGCGTAGCTGGACCGTGCATATGCTTCTAGACAATACCCTACGAGTTCAGTATGGATATGTTCACCAGCTTAAATATATACCCCTATGTCAGTAGAGGGGTTGCAAACCAGACCAAGGACAGAACTGACATGGTCAGACATGCTGCATCCATGTTAGACTACAAAGCAGATATGAGTGGCATCCCACAAGGACTGGTCCTGGGCCCCCCCCCATTCTGTATATATGTCCCATAGGTATAGGCCAACATGGAAGGACTGTGACTGAACATGTATGCAGAGGAGTACAAACAGCCCACCATATCCGACCCCCAGCTGACACAAGCAACCCACAAAAGGGCCACCTACAAACAGACAACTGGAGTCATAGCCATGTCAGCAAGCTAATTGCAGAACTGTGTATAGACAACCACCATGGATATACAGTAAGTGCCCACAAATTACCACACAGGTGTTAACCCATTACGTACCTAACATGTAATGAGAGACCTGGGGACAAAAGATGATAGATATCCTGCACTGGACAAACATGTGGCTGTAGTGTTCGCAGAAACATACTATATACCCACCCAATCATGAAGGTTGTCAGATGTAGATAAGGGGAGGTCACTGTGGCTCTGCAGTCATCCTTCATCAGCATCACAATTGACTACAATAGCCCCTGTGGGATATACCTCAGCAGACACCTCCATCAACTGTAAAGTCCACGACAGTACCCCACCAGGAGTAGCAAAGAGCATGAACAGATGCCATGTGTTGCCTGAGTGAACAAACTGCAGCCCCACACACTGCCATACTGACCAGCTACAGGCAAGCTGTGCCTGATGTATGAAGCCATGTCCAACCTGGAATCAATGAACATGCTGCACCTTGTACAATCTGAATGGCAGTAAGCTATGCACATGAGAGACCTGAACCCCAGCACTGACATACATAGGACAAGCTGTACAGAATGATCCATAACACAGAAGGCACCCCCACTCTTCAGTAAACTCCCGGTACAGGTCAGCCAGAGAGTCACCTATTGACACCCCTCAAGAGGAATCCTGATGAGTGGATGGGAGATGGTAGGCTAACCCTGGGTATCACTGTTATGTCAGATGTAGACGGAGGCACAGTATAATAACCATGACATATGTCATGGCAAACTCCAGTTACAATGTGTGTCGAAGGACAAACACACCCTGTGACTAGCATCAGAAATGGCCTAGGGAACATCACTAGTGTTTGCCAATGTCCACCCATGTTGTGGAATACACTACCAATGTTGGACAAGCCTGGTGTAGGTAGTCCATATCTGAACATAATGCAACATGGTCATATGTGCACAACTGGCCCCTACACAGTCTGTTGTGCTCACTATGAAGATGTCAAGCAGTGATAGAACTAAAGCCCAGGATACTGTCCACCACAGTGAAAGTACTGAACCAGTACACTATACGGTACTACAGTGTTAGGTCATTATGAAAGTATGTTGACAACTGTCTGCAAAGTATCCCATGCAATCCCTGCAGGCACAGTATAATCCCTGTTGTGGCAGACATGAAGCAGTTGGCCAGTTAGTACACAACATGACACTCAACACACAACCATAAACGTGAGATATTGTTGAACTTCACATGCACCCAAATATGTGATGGACTTCAGAGTGCAACATATGGAAAGCTCACACTGGGCATGCTCGCACACTTTGATAAATGAGACATATGTCAGACAACATGCCATGGAAAGGCTGAACTTCGCATGCTCACACACTTAGGCCATATCTCCATTTAGCAGTTGGCCACACATATCTGGTATTTGTACGTGTCATTCCAGGAACCAACCACAACACAGCAATCTGCCCAGTGCACACAGTAAATGACTACAGAGACATAAGTGATATAGTGGATCGCCGTCATATGCAAACATCTTCCACAGATACACAAGTTGGTCATAGGAACAGGGAATACTATGGCAATAAAGACCTGCAAACAGTAGAACAGCACAACAAATATTGTGCATCTGACAATTGAACATATGGGTTTAGAGGTCACTACTAGACTTGTTGCCCTAGGGAATGACAGCTCAGCCAGAGTGTGCTTGGCATCTGCATCCCCAGTACAGTAGGCTACTGTGCCACTGTAAAGTAGGTCACATAAGGCAAAGTGTGGGGCTAGTGAGCTGTGCCTCTATCAAGCAGGGGCACAGTGGAGATCCCAGGGTTTGAATGTGCTAAGCCACAACCATGTTGTCGTTGTGTGCTGGAAGAGGGTTGCTGAGGATCTCCAACAGTAAGTGGCCATCAGTAACAGACTGAGGGGAGCCCTATCTGCATTCTCTGGACAATTCCACTGTCAACACTGTGTTGTGATGATTATGTGTGAATGAAGTGCCATGCCGGAACTGTTCACAGATGTCCTCCCTCTGTGGGCTACAGCTCTGCAATGTATTAGCTCACTCTGTCTGTTGTACGGCTCATATATGGCTTGTGTATACCTGACAGGTGTCTTGTTATGGAACAGTCATGGGTATATGTGGGATAGCATGATCAATGCAAACCATACACATGTTCATAGAATGCAATTGTCAAGGATTATGCTGAGTGGCCAGTATAGTCCCCCAGCATGGGTCCTCTGAAGTCGTCCACCCCAGTCTTCACAAGTGTAGAGTCTGCTTGTGCTAAATACAGTTTGTGTGCAGTGACAACCTTGCCTGGGGGTGGAGATGGGATATGGATGTCCAGGGAAAGGTGGGTATGGTCAGATATCAACAATGGTGGTCTACCTCTGGTGTGGAACAGTGAGTACCCATGTTGCAGATGGACAGGTGCAATATGTATTCCCCCATGTGGCTGTGGTGTGTGATTCTGCCATAAAACATGGACCCACAAATTGTAGTGGCTGTAGGGTAAAGTGGTAGAGGCCTGAGTAGTTCTCACACGCAATATGCCTGTACCTGATGTTAACAACTGGAATGGTGTATGTGAACACATGCATATCCCGGCACTGTTCCCAGGGAAGCTAAGTGTGTGTCCTGGATGTGGGTGTGGTGTTCTGGACTGGTTGTGTTGTGTGTTACAGGTCCTGTGGTCACAAAGCATGGTATAGAACATAACCTGCCAGTGCGATGTGCATATCTGACCCTGACGTAGGTGGCTGCAAATGCATATATATGCTATCCCCCACCTGACAGGTAGTACTACATGTACATACCTCTGTAGAAATAAAGATGTCAGCACCCTATAAATACTGCAGGTGTGGGACAGATGCCCAGTAATTCGGATAGTGCACTCTGCTAATGTGTTTCCCTCAAGTGTCATAATATAGTTAGGTAGGGGTTTGAATCCTGCAAATGCTCAGTGTGTGTAGAGAGGGTTAGTGTGTGTGCAAGTCTGTATGAAAGAAGTATCCCTTTTGGCAACTAGGAGAACACACTACAGGATGCACATTCCCCTTTCTAAACACTGATGATGTCAGCACCCTATAAGTACAGCAGGGGAAGGGAAACCTACCAGTAATGCGAATAGCGCGCTCCGCTGTGTCATAACATAGTTAGGTAGGGGTTTGAATCCTGCAACTGCCCAGTGTGTGTAGATGGGGATTAGTCTGTGTGAGGGAGATGCCCCTTTTGGCAACTGTGAAAGCACTCTACAGGATGCACATTCCCCTATCTCAGCACGGATGATGTCAGCACCCTATAAGTACAGCAGGAGAAGAGAACCCTCTCAATAATGCAAATAGCGCGCTCTGCTAATGCATCCGTCTGACGTGTCATAACATAGTTAAGTAGGGGTTTGAATCCTGCAGCTCCCCAGTGTGTGTGGAGGGGGGTAAGTCTGTGTGACGGAGATGTCATTTTTGGCAACTGTGAAAGCACTCTACAGGATGCACATTCCCCTATCTCAGCACGGATGATGTCAGCACCCTATAAGTACAGCAGGAGAAGAGAAACCTTTCAGTAATGCGAATAGTGCACTCTGCTAATGCGTCCGTCTCAAGTGACATAGCATAGTTAGATAGGGGTTTGAATCCTGCAACTGCCCAGTGTGTGTGAGAGAAATGTCCCTTTTGGCAACTGTGAAAGCACTCTACAGGATGCACATTCCCCTATTTCAGCATGGATGATGTCAGCACCCTATAAGTACAGCAGGGGAAAAGAGACTTTCCAGTAATTCAAATAGCACGCTCTGCTAATGTGTCTGTCATGACATATTTAGGTAGGGATTTGAATCCTGCAACTGCCCAGTGTGTGTGAGGGAAATGTCCCTTTTGGCAACTGTGAAAGCACTCTACAGGATGCACATTCCCCTATCTCAGCACGGATGATGTCAGCACCCTATAAGTACAGCAGGAGAAGAGAAACCTCCCAGTAGTTCAAATAGCGTGCTCCGCTAATGCATCTGTCATGAGTGTCATAACATAGTTAGGTAGGGGTTTAAATCCTGCAAATGCTCAGTGTGTGTGGAGGGGGTTAGTGTGTGTACAAGTCTGTATGAAAGAAATATCCCTTTTGGCAACTAGGAGAACACACTACAGGATGCACATTCCCCTTTCTAAACACTGATGATGTCAGCACCCTATAAGTACAGCAGGGGAAGGGAAACCTCCCAGTAATGCGAATCGCACACTCTGCTAATGTGTCTCTCTCTAGTATCATAATATAGTTAGGTAGGAGTTTGAAACCTACAAATGGCACGTGTGTGTGTTTGGATGTAGGGAGTTTGTATGTGTGTAATTCTGTATGACAAACATGTCAGTTTTGGCAATCAGGAGATCACACTACCTGATGCACATTACCCTTTCAAAACACTGATGATGTCAGCACCCTATGAGTACAGCCAGAGAAGAGGAACCATCTAGTAATCCAAATAGTGCGCTTCGCTAATGCGTCTCTCTCACGTGTTGTGACTTAGTTAGGTAGGGGTATGAATCCTGCAAGTGTGCGTGTGTAAATGCAAGTGTGACAAAACAGATCCTTTTGGCAAATACTACAATACACCAGATGCTGCATATTCCCACAGTAAACACAGGGGATGTCACCACATTATCAGTACAGCCAAACAGGGCTAGTTGGCCCATAATGCCAATAGTGCGCTCTGCTACTGGGTCTATTACCATTGTCAGAGTACAGATAGGTATGTTTTGGTAACCCACAACTGCCACGTGTGGTTGTGTCACACATTATGACCCTGTGTGGGTCTTTGTGCATAACAATGCATGCCATTGCCTAAACCAGCAATGGCATTGCACACATGATGTATGTGTGTGTGACACATACACATAAATACCTGTGACCTGCAGTAGTTACCATGTCTGACACATGCCTCGAGTGGATAAATGGTATTTGCAATGCATAACAATATGACTGTGTCTTACTGTGCAGGGGCTGCATACGGTATGGTCTATACAGTGTGGGTGTATATGGTAAAATACCTACAGCAGGGGATACACATCTGGTCTGGGCCATATAGTCTACATGTAGTCGATGTACAGGTGCTGCATGTTCCCACCTGTTGTGGGAGTGGTAACATGTCATTCCACTGCAATTCAGTGACCACATGCTGGGAACCCTTCGACTAGTGTCTTGTAGCTACAGTAATGCTCACGCACAATGTTTGGCTGGATGCAGTCCAGCCATATGAAGACAGTTCTTGAGACTGTCATATTGCCAGTGTTGTTATGGAGGATAGGTGGTTTTCCTGTGTATGGGAGGGTTGTGTGTGCCAGGCTATGAACCAGATGGCAGTCCAACACACTGTTAGCTGCACATGAATAGGCCCTGATGCTTTGTGCTGTGCCAACAACCTGGAGGTGTGTGTATCTGTGGTGCCTTGAGATACCACCCCCCCTGTCCATGTGTGTTACATGTGTAGGGGACGACAGGCATGGTATGAGGCATAACCTGGCAGTGATGGGTTGTACCTGTGAGCCATGAATCAGGACTGTGGTACTGCACAGACATTGCAGTTCACCGTGCTGAGGACAGTGTCCAGTGCATGTATCTTGCGGTGTACATGCTGGTGTTGAGTAGCAGCACTGTTAGTGTCCTAACCTGTGTGATACCCACGGAGGTTGCTATGTAATCCGTGTCCTGCAGCATAAGGCAGTATGTGTGTATCAAGGAGCTTTGCCAATATACATTGGGCCATGGGTGTCACCTGCAAGCTGCCCGTTGCACATCATTGTGGTTTCCCTAGCATGTAAGCACACGTTGACAGCCAGCAGATACCCTATGAATGACATTGGATACTGAGCAGAATGTAGACATACAACACCCTTCCTACATATAGTGGTAGTATACCTGGTGAGGGTATGTTTTCAACCAAGATCAGGCTCATACTGGCCCATGCCACATGCTGAGAGATCCCTTCTATGTTCCCTATCATGTAGTCCAGGGAGGTATGTCTCAGGTCATCCATAGTGGCATGGTCAATGACTGAGTCATATGTGTCCATGCCTCTGACTGACCTGTATGCATGTGTTTTGTGGTGGACCATAGTGCCCCTGAGGCATATCACTGTGACCTTCACCATATACAGCCTGTTGAGTGGGACCCCACTGCAGCACCCAAGACAAGTACCTGAAACATCTGTAGCAGGTGTGTTGTGTAGCTCTACAGGCTGTGAGTGTGTGGCACATGGGATGTGTGTGCCATGTGTGGCATGTGCTCTGTTCCAACATAACATATGCCTGTGTGCCAGCTGCGGAGGTGTGTGATGCTCAGGCAGGATGCTATTCTGAGTCCCCACGTATGCCCCAGTGTGTTCAGCATGCTGTCAGTGCATGTCTATGTCTGACTTGTATTGTAGTCACTGTAGTATGACATGCCACCTGACAGGGTATGGCATTACTGGGTTCAGAGAGCTCAGTCCCCATATTGGCTATGTGGTGGCATCCCACACATGTGTTGGATGTTCCTGGCCAAGGGTGATGGTTGACTGCATACATGTGGCAGCTGTGATATTGCCACATGACTCACATAAACCACAACTGGACCATAGAGGTGATTCACAGGTTACCTTTGCACATGCTACCCTAGTAGTGTGATTGCCATGGTGAGTATCAACACATAGGGCCAATGGGGAACAGCATACTGAAGGTGTGTATGTGTGGGTGTACTGCTACTGTTTCATAGCACTGGCATATATGACTGCACACGTGGGTAAATGCCATGTAAGACATGTGCAATGTGTTACAGGCAACGTACATGCGAACAGGACGGACAGTGACATTCTGTCATGTGTAAACTTGACATACATATCGTACGCTATGCAGATGTCAGTAGGAGTCCACAGAAGCACTGTAACTCTGCATTGCAGGTGGAAGCAGTGTTCCAGGGAACCCCAAGAGAACATGCATTCAAACAAAGCTACAGTAAGCAGGGCTGGAAGTAGTTCATTGTACAACAAAGAAGGGGTAACACTAACAGTAAGTAACAGTGCAAATATGTAGGCACTATCAACGTGTACCCAGGAATGCACAGCGCAGATGCCCATGGTAGAACTGATATTATGTCATAGTTAATTGTGATTTGGATTACATTGGTACTGCACACATATCAACATGCACAAACATCCACATTGCATAGTCGTTGTGGGCAACTTGACACCATTACTGTACATGTCCATCATTGCATATCACTACTTGCATTAGCTTTCCCCCTGTGCTACCCATGTATGTGGCTATTTGTTGATATCCTTACCACCGGCATGCAATAATGTGCAGCTGTTACACTTTGGTACATACTGTGGGTGCAGATAACAATTCAGGACAGTCATACGGTTACTGCATCAGGCATGCTGGGATATACACACAGTCATATCAGCACACTGTACTGTTACCAACATGATACTACTAATACACTTCTATGTAGTCACCCTGTGCATCAGCAATGTGTTTACCTGTTCCCGCAATGATGTTGGAGATTGCAGGAGGTGGCACAGTGTCATTATATGCACAGGGTGTGAATTAGGTATGCCTGAGTCTGCCACTGATACCACCAATTGACATGTGTGTGTATGTGTGTTGGTGAGGGACAGCAGTACAGGGTGGGGCACTGTTGGTGCAGTGTGTGCATGTATGTGGTAGCCCTAGGTGTTAACATTTTGCATGTGTGTATGCACGCACACAGTTCCACCTCATGGCTGCCATATACAGGGGTTTGTGGACAGCCACAGAATGCACCTGGCAGGTCATACAGATCAGTGTCTGCAGGCATGGGCACGGTACCTGTGCCTGGCAGGGGTGCTACGGACCGTATCCAGTACTAAGCCAGACTGGGCACTGTCATCAGAAGCGGGAGTGTGTTGACTGGACACAGGTCCCTGTTGGGACTGTCCAGAGCCATGTGCACGTGGTCTCCTGGGGCGTTCCAATGACAGCACAGACCCAGCATTGCTGGGGCTGCTGCTGGCACTATGGGGGCGTGTGCGGGCCTGTTGTCGTCCGCACTGACTGCCAGATGCTGCTGTTGCTGGCATACGGCCACGTCGACGCCGCAACCGCCCACCATTGCCCTGGCTCATGGACATTTGGTTGTGGAACTGCTGTAATATGTCCCCACAACATCTGTCTATGACATCGGTGAAATTACGGATAGCATCCGCGATGTCACGCAAACTGTCAGTCATGGCTGTGTGACATGCTCTCAACTCCCTCAGTCCCTGTCTGGTGTACCTTTAACTACGCGACTGTGCCTGCATGACAGCCCGAAACATAGCTGAGGTTGACAGACCTCTTTGGGCATGTCTGCCAGAGGCAGTACACCCACGGATGCTCCCACGAGAACCCATGGGCAACTGTCTGTGTGGTACCATCGCAGGACCCTGCCCATGGCTGCTGTGTGGGGTAGCATGTGCCACAGATACCACATTACCCTGGTCAATGCCCACTGTATCCTGTCCATCACCTAGGGACAATGGTGACAAAGGATGTACTGGCAGGATGACTGTGCACAATGATGGGGTTGACAGCTGTGTACTGTCAATTGGCTGACCAATGGCGGACCCTGACACACCTTCCTGTACCATTACACAGATATCATCATTACCAGTGCCTGTGGCACCAGATTCAGGTTTCCTGCTGCAGGACACCAGAGCAGCACCAGAACCTGTGGGAGGAAGACAGGAAACACAGTTTACAGTGTCCACACAATGTTACCAGTGATGCACTTATGCACACATGCACACATGCACACATGGACACATGCACACATGCACACATGGACACAGGCACACATGCACACATGGACACATGCACACAGGCACACATGCACACATGCACACAGGCACACATGCACACATGCACACATGTACACATGGACACATGCACATGTGGACACATGCACACATGGACACATGGACACATGCACACATGCACACGTGGTCACGTGTACACATGCACACATGCACACGTGGACACATGCACACATGCACATGTGGACACAGGCGTGCATGCACACATGCACACATGCACATGTGGACACAGGCACACATGCACACGTGCACACATGCACACATGCACACGTGGACACAGGCACACATGCACACATGTAGACATGGACACAGGCACACCTGCACACATGCACACCACGCAGTATACACACAGAGCACTACTGAGTTACACTATTGTTACTAGCACTATCAGGACTATTATAGGTATTGTTAAACACACTCACCAGCATGGATGGCCTGCCTTGCTGTAACCCCAGTGGGACCTGCAGAAATGAGGAGATTAATGTCAGTGGGCACAACTGTGCCATTGATACTGCATATGATACAGTGCAGTAGTACACCAGTTGCCTTTCACACGTCAGCTGCTGATATTGCCAATATCACACATGCACAATTACATACTATGTTGACAGCTACATACCACGGACACACCTTACACATGCATAAACTAACAGTGTACAGAACAGTCAAGTGTACATATGGGATATTACCTGCATGCTCCATGTCATGCTGCTGTGTGGATCCAGCCTCCATCATGATGCAGGTGTATTGCTGTTGCTGTTCCGGGGCTGGAGCCACAACACTTAGGAGTAGCCCCTCCAGTCTGGTGAGGGGGGGATGTGTGGCCACCCCACCTCCTGTGGCAACCTGTTGCCCGTGGATATCCGACGCATGCTGACGGACATTTCTGATTAAATCACTGCAGTGATGTCGTACCTGCTCATATGTCCTATTATGTATGCCAGTGTCATTTACCCTACGGACAAGGTCTTGCCACAGTGCAGCCCTCTCCTGCTGATTCTGGCTGGTGCGGGAAATCAGTATGTCATACTCCCGCACCAGGCTCTGGTGTATCTCCTCATCTTCCGCTGCAGAGTAGGCGGGATTACGCTGATGCGCCATCTCCCTGGAAGAGAACACAAACAGGATATCAGCAGACTATGTCAGCAATATATGGCACACATACTGTACATGATACTCAAGTGTAGTGATATACTACTACTCCCATATGTTGCATGTGTGTGTCTCGTGGCGGATACACAAGTACATGGCCAGATATCAGTGCTCAGCCAACACCTGTGCAACAATACCTGCCACATTCCATACAGCATAGTAGCATGCCCCATCGGTCAGCACACTGCGACAGGTCCAATGCACAACCTCACTCTGGGGGTTCATACCAAGGTACTGTATGTGGAACACCATCCACTAGTGTGAAGTGGACACAAGTTACTCAGCCTGGATATACATATCCCACCACCACCAGCAGCACAGTAGACTACTTTGATATGTATGTGATTAGACAGTTATTCATTTGTTAGGACTGAGATGGTATCCATGCAGCCCACTGGGCCAGTGGAAGCCACAACCCACACTGCTGACCCCTTTGCGAATGCTTACCACGGACATCCCACAGATTGCATGGAACTTGCACACACATTTCTAACCCAGACCCTATGCACAAACATTAGGCATCCTGTCCGGTGGACCCCAGCCAGAGGCAGATTGTATAACAATAGCAGGAGGCTACTGCAGGACAGAGCAGATTCACATTAAGGGAAGGCATCTGTGGTCAGCACTGGTAATACGCTACAGCCTCTCATAACAACAGCCATGGCCTACTCTGGGAGGGAAATGGCCACAAACACTATAGATAACCACAAGGCCTTCTTCAGTTATGTTACACATATGGACCAAATGCCTCAGATATGCTCTGAGTTAATACACACCTACTTAACATTCACCGAACACACAGATATTGGCAACATTCTTGCAGACAGGTTTGGTGCACGTATCCCCCCTCCTTCTCCCCCACAAGTTGAAATACTTATCACAGCTGTATGTAACCTCCCTATCATCTCACATGTCCAGGTGAGGGCTGCCTCAGCAAAGCAGAACACACAACATCACTGTGACCTGATGGTATCCCTGGATGTGTGCTACGTGCACTCCAAGAGGACATACAACCACATATAAGACTGATATTTAACCTTGGCCGTACTACAGGATATGTACCTGGACACTGGCATACAGCAACAGTGGTCCCACACCACTAAGGAGGCACCTCTACTGACCCTGAGAACTACCACATCATAAGCATAACTGGCCTGGTCTGCTAAGCTATCGAATTATTCAGTATGGGACGCATATACAGCGATATTGGGTACCTGAAGACACTTGTTCCCAGCCAGTTTGCCTTTGTGATGGGCTGATCCTGCCTTTTGAACCTGGCTGACCTTTCAAAACAGTCACTACAGCCATTGCTGAGGGCAACACACAGACAACTGCTGCCAGGATCATGGCCTAATACTGACTGACATGTAATGTATAGTCATCCCCTTTTGGTGGAAATATGTACACACAACATATCACATGGACATACCTATAGATACAGACCTATGACACATTTGGAGGGTTCACAGTATGCAGGCTATTAACCTGCTACTTTACATTACCTGTGTTTGTCGCAGCTGGTTGCGTTACCACTACTTCTGCTTCCTGCTGCTGCTGGCACGGCTTGCTACTGTCACTGCTGACAGCTTAGACTCAGTGTGTAGCGTGTGTATTTTTTTTCTCACTCTCTGTCTCTGTCTCTGTCTGTCTCTCTCCCTCTGTCTGCTTCCAGACAGTGCAATGAACGTATTGCATGTGTGGAGTGTTAGTACAGGATGCTTTTGTAGGTATCTGCATAGGTCCATGTGATGGCCTCTGCACCAATTGTAAGCCAGCATTTGCTAATTGCATGCAGCCAGTTGTGTACTGATTGCAGTTCTCACTGTGATTTCAGGACAGTGCAATAAAAAGGTATGTGAGATAGGAGTTGCCCTTTCAGATTGTAAGGGCGGGGACCATGCTGGTATACTGTGGACACTGTTCTGTGAGTGTAAAGGTTAGTATCTCTCTCATTATTCAGGCTGTGTTGTAGATTCACATTTCTCCATTCCTCTCTCCTGTTCCCTGTAGTAAGTGTGTATGCACAATGACACCTACAACTATATATATATATATATATATATATATATATATATATATATATATATATATATATATATATATATATATATATATATATATATATATATATATATACATACATTTATATATGTACATTAACTGACATTATTACCTACTAGCTACCAACTAGCATGGCTGTTTCTGTTCACACACTACTATTATGGAAATCCACTAGTTTTTACAGTAATTATAAATGACATGCTTTGTGTACTACACATCCTATATTCCATTTACATTCATTCCTACTATTACATGATACATTTATTTTAGCACAATGTTTTTGTATAAGAGTCATGGCTTAGTGGTAGGTCATACAGACTACTGTTTCCAAGGTCCTGGATTCAGGACTGACAGTGGGATTTTATTTTGCTTTTGAACTGACTACAGGACCTGTCAATCAGAGTGACTAAGGCACATTTAAGCAGTTGTAACCGGGTTAGCGCTGGTTTGTGCAGAGCTCATACATGCGCACTGGCGTTCAGCTCCGCGCACACACGCGCACACCCGCTTACAACCGCTTAACAGTGCTTACTCTGGCGCACACCCGCGCTATTTTCTTTGAAAGAAATTAAAATGGGGAGACAGGAAAGTGGTGAAAAAGGGGTCACAAAGAGGGTAAGACAGTAGGGAAACAAGCTTGGGATTTGCAGGAGGGATGTAGGTAAGGCCCATAGCTGCCCATTTCTTCATCAGCAACAGCTGCGCATATGTATGTAATTTGGTGTGACATTTGAAACCTTCCACCCCTGAGAGACGTGTCAGGATAACAATAATACTTGTACAGCCAATTGTAATTGATAGTTTCCATGTCCAGCAGACATGTGTGCGGAATGGGCTGTTATGTATGGGGCATAATTTTTTTGTGGGTACAGAGTGCCCTTTTTTTTTTTTTTTTTTTTCAGGTGAGAGTGGTATGTCAGGTGAAGGAAGTCGGTATAGCTGGGGAGGTAGGTTAGGTAGATCAACAGACAAGACAAACAAGATGCATACAGGGGCGGTGTATGACACGTGTGGGGGGGTTACACAATTGACGGGGACAGAGGTTTGGATATCCAGAGCCCATAAGCCCACAGATGGCAACAGTGGAACTGATATCCCCACCCATGGGCAGTTGCCACTGTTCCTTCACTGCCCAGGACGGGGCTGTGCTGGGGGCTGTGTAGGCCGGGCAACAGGCATGCCCGTATGTTGTGCCACCTGTGCCTCAAGCTGGCGTAGGGGCTCAAGAACAGAGTCCCGGATTTCCCTACGCACCACAGTCCGGACGCTACGGAGGGTGAGTGGTGGTTCTCCTCTGGCCACACTTGCAGAGGGTGGATGGGCCCCATCCTCTGCAGCGCTTCCACCCACAGGTGGCACAGGGCCACTGGAGGAGGGTCCAGACTGGGCACTAGTGCCAGGTGCACTTGCCAGCTGAGGTGGGAGAGGTGGGTCCACTGGAACCCGCCTTCCCTGTCGTTTTGCATTATGTCATGACAGTTTGGGTTAGTAACATACAATACCATTCACAATTAGTTTACACCAGATATTCACACCATTGAACAGCGAGCATAACACATGCATAATTTGAACAGCAATACACAGTCCAACAACATGCAGGGTTGATTGATGGCAACAGGCCATCAGGTTTGGATGTATGAACAGGGCAGATGCATCAACGGACATGCAAATATTTATGACCCATCAGGACAAATGTCCAGGGGTGTTAATTGTGATTGCACATACCAATTTCACATGGAATGGATTATATGTGGTTACAGGGTGGGGTGAAGAAAATATTATTAACACATTCGAATACCAATATATATGCTGTACATTTCTAATAGCTACAGATATATACACACTACTGTTCTAACTACAGTTTCCTATATGATAACTACTTCACTTTGGTGATAGGACTGTTAGTGCTACATCAATATACATTTTATTGTTATTCATACACGTTCATATCTGGCTTTGTTCAGCTACATCATCCTGCTACATTTGCTTTATATAGCTATAGACAACTGTGGATGTTTGATATTTCAGACAATCATACTATCTGCATATTGCAGACTGAGAGCAACATATCCAGATTTTGGGATACACATTCCAGCTGCAGCAACACTTTGGACACATTTTGCAGTTTGGTTCTACTTGTCACATTCATTTCATTCTGTACTGACTGCAGTATACATTATTCAGGGGTTATTACTACTTTATTGGTGGATTCATAACTCTTTCTCACACCCTCTCACTTGTTTTCATTTTACTATTCAGGATGGTACTTACTTCTAGACTTTATTGACATGTTTTACCTGTAGTTATTGCAATCCTTTCCAGCAGTCTCACTTCTGTCATGTTTCAGTATTTCAACAGGGATATATTTCACACATGTGATTTGCTCATCTTCTGCAGCTGTACTTTTCAGCCTGCTGCAGGTTATGCACTATTATATTACAGGTGGGGCATCTTTATTTCAGACTTTATTTGAGACATTTTCATTTTTCTGTTTGGATTACAGACTGCAACACACTTTTGTAATCAAGCAATACTTGCAAACACTTTTACTCTGTTACTTGCACATTTTATTACTTAGTGACTACACTGCACTCTTTTGCTAACTGTCATACTTTGATATTTCTTTACAGTTACTGGGAGTGGATTACTGACCTGCCTGGTGCGCAACTGCACCAGCCTATTGCCATAGGCTCTGCGGTTCGCAGAACGGACACCTGCAGCTGTAATATAAATGAAGTAATATTGGAATACACATCCATAATATCAGCTAATTTAATTTCTTACATACATAATTAAATGTAACTTACTCAGTAGTGGGACGTTGGGCATTTGCCGGGCCTCCTGGATCCAAAGGTTCAATTGGTCCTGCTTGCGTCTCTTCAGGTCCGCATGGTGGTGACGGACCTGCTCACCAGTCCTTGGAATCCCTGTGGCACTGGTGAGATCATGAGCCAACCGGTCCCACGCCTCAGCCCTATATGCTCCCCACAGGACCTGTCCCTGCATGAGTTGGGCCTCATGATTGTGGACTAGGAGCCAGACCATGTATCTGGACTCCTCAACACCCCACCTCTGTGCTCGAAAGCAACTACCCTGACCTACACCTGACATTCTGGCTGCAAGTCAGTTCTACAATTGTTTATGCTGTGTATTCCCGCCTATGGGGCTTATATATGCCGTTTTCCCCCGCACTTATCTGTGATTGGCCATTTTGGAATTGTATCCACTTCACAAAACCTGCTTTGTCATGCTCCACTTTCTATTCATTCCTATATATTTGCTATTACTGCATTTCTGAGTACAGCTGTCGTGGCTTAGTGGTTCAGTACTTTGACTATGGTGCATGGCATCCTGGGTTCGAACCTGGCCACTGCTTTGTATATTTTATGACTGTCTAGACAGGCTAGGGGGGTGTGTCTGTGTAAAGGCAGTTTTGTTACAGCTTGCTTAACATTGTCCGTCGGTTAGCTTGTTGGCGCGGTGCGCAGCTCCACGCAAACGGGTTATGCTGGTTTAAGCCTCATTTGGCTATCAGCGCGCATATTATGCTCAGCTCAGCTAGGGGTACATAGTTTCAGCGTGTTAAACCACTGCTCACCTACGGGCACTCATTTTACACCTGTTAAACCACTGCTCACCTATGGGCACTCATTTTGCACCTGTTAAACCTCTGCTCACCTACGGGCAGATGCACTCACCTTGTTAAACTCTAGCTCAGATATAGGCACATCTGGCATCTTTTATTATTTTGTTATCTCACATTTCTTCAAAATAAATGGACTATTTCATTACATTTTACATAAACTATGATTTTATATGTGTACATGTTTGTCAGGGACTTGTTTCGTGCTTATTTTACTAGAAATAAAAATTGGTGTTGCGGGGGCTAGAACCATGAATGCCTGCTCCTCAGCCAATATCTCTACCGCTACGCTATTGCTTTTTGGCTTACTTTGCATATTTAGTTCTTATATCCTTTTCCACTGACTGCTAACTGTGGCTAAGCTACGGGCACGCACGCGCAAACGAGCGCACACACGGACAAACATCTTTACGATTGAAAAAATATATAACATGTTCATTTATATATTTTATGTTCATAGTCTGTGGGGGCATGTGTTGTGTTGTGTTTATTCACATTTCCATGGCCTCTGTCATGGGTGTTTACTTTGGGCAATTTTAGTCTTCTGGGGGCGTGTCCGCTTGCAGGGCTCGGCCTACGGACACGCCCTCTACTGTCTTCCACGGACCGTGTTAGCCTTAGGTGTGATTCAGCATGCTCTCATGAATATGCAGAGCATGCTGACATCACTCCGTTTAACTGCAGCCTCCGTTTAAGAGTTATAACTCTTACACGGAGGCTTCGTGAATCCTGCCCTATATCTTTTTTATATATCTTTTTATGTTTGTGTGCTTTAAATATCTTGTCACATCACTGTTGGGCTGCTGGTGATGTGATTATTGACCTGTATTTAAATCATGTGATTTTGTATTTTATGTATTAGTATTGAGGAAGGGTTCTACCCGAAAGCTTTGCTATTTATAAAGTGTTTTTTCTCAATCAAGTTTTTGTTTCAGGTGTCATTTACACATCATGGAAAGAGGTGTGTCAACAGGTAGGCTAGGGAAAGGCAAGAAATGGAAGGTGTATGCCGTGGATAACACCAAAGTTTCTTGCTGAGCGTCCATGCATGTGTGTGAGCGGCTGTAAACCTGAGTAAGACAGAGTGCGCGTGTGTAAGCATGAGTGCGCACGTTTAAGCCGGAGTAAGCATGTATAAGTCTGTTTAAAGAGTTGTAAACGCATTTGCGCAAGTGTGTGCACACGTTTTAACCCGAATAAGTAGGTTTTAGTCTGTGTAAGCATGTGTGTGTGCGTGTTAGCTGCTGTGCAAGTGTTTGCGCTTGTGTGCGCGGCGCTCCCCCCTAAGGAAACAGAAAGGAAAAAGGAAGCACAACAAATAGTAGGAAGCTATCAGGGAGTACTAGCAGAGCTAGCAGGTGAAAACAATCAGAATCAGGCAATTACACAGACAGTTCATTAGCCCAGCCCAGCCTAGCACTTAAAACTCTGCAAACAACAGTCCATTATGTTTCTCACAACAGAAACTGCAGTACGCTAATAGAAGTGAAAACTGAAAAAGCTTTACTGAGACAAAGAAATGGTAGGGGCTGCCATTGCTGTTATAAGGCGACATATGCAACATGCTGAGGGTGGTGACAATGGAAATGCTGCAGGACAACCCACAGTTGAGGAGACGGAGAAGAGTGTACAGGCCCAGGGTAACCTACCAGGGGATACATGAGCTGGAGATAATGGAGCGCTATAGAGTGGACAGAGATCTCCTGCAGCAAATTGTTGAGCTGTGCAGGTCACACCTCACACACAGAACCAACAGAGGGGAACCCATCCCAGTGGAAACCAAGGTATGTGTTGGCCTAAGAATATTAGCAACAGGTACCTTCCAGAGACCAACTGGTGATATGATGGGGATATCACAAGCATCAGCATCCAGGGTACTGCACCAGTTCCTAGATGCCATGTCAGCACATGTTGGTGATCATGTATATTTTCCCAATTCCCATGAAGTATTGACCAGCAATATGCATCTCTTCCAGCAAATAGTGGAATACCCTGAGGTAGTGGGTGCAATAGACTGCACGCACATACGCATCAAAGCACCAGCCGGCGAGCGGGGTAGGGTCTACTTCAACCACAAGGGCTTCCCCTCCATCAACTGCCAGGTCATGTGTGATGCCCAGGACATGATACTGAATGTGTGTGCAGGATGCCCTGGAAGCTACCATGATTTCCATATCTGGCATCTGACGCAGCTGTACCAGACATTTGCGAATGGGGACATCCCACATGGTCACCAAGTGGGGGATGCTGGCTATGCACTGGAGCCGTGGCTGATGACACCCATCAGAAACGCACACACACCTGAACAGGAATGCCATAATGAGGCACACGCACAAACACGTAATGTAATAGAGCATGTGTTTGGGCTGCTCAAGTCATGGTTCCGGTGCCTGGACACATCTGGTGGAGCCTTGCAGTACTCACCAACTACATGTACCCAAATTGTCATGGTATGTGCTATGCTACATAATATGATCCTGTGAAAATGGCTGCAGCAGGACCAGCATAAGCCTGGGCCAAACAGCCCCCCACCATTGCCAAGGCCATCACAGGGAGAGCGTGACTTTGAGGAGGAACAACCTGAGCCTGCCCCAGTAGGCAGAAGGAGGTGTGCCCAGTATGCTTTGGCCTTGGCAAAGAGGCAATGCATAGCACATACACTGGCTCAGTAGGAACTCTGGAAATTATACCTGTCTCTGACTCACACATATAGTAAAAGGGATGCCTAAGTTGACACTACCTGCTTTCAAACATGTACAGGGAGTGTAGTATGTGCATCCAACATAGGCAGCCCTGCAGCACCACCTAAGACATGATTGCCATGTGTTAAGCAATATAAAGCAGTGCTAAACAGCATTTACCACCATGTAGTATATGCAAACAAAATCGCACACACCAACTAGCACAACTGTGGTCAATGTTGAGTAATATTGGGCAACGTCCAGCAATGTTGGTGAATATTGAGCAATGTCGGACAAGCCTGGTCTAAGTAGGGCATAGCTGAACAAAAGCCAACATGCTCATATTTGCTTAACTGGCCCTTAAGCAGTCTGGTCTGCTCAGTATGAAAATATAAAGCAGTCATGGGTCTTGAACCCAGAATGCTGTGCACTATGGCCAAAGTATGCACCACTAAACCATAACAGTATTGCAGTGGTCAGCCTGTATGAAGGAATGTTGATAAGTCTATGCAAAGTATCTCATGGAAACCATGCAGGCACAGCATAATCCCTGTTGAGTTATGACACAAAGGTGAGTCCTGCAGTAAGAACAGAACCTGACTTCCAACACACACAGTATAAATGTTAATATTGATCATGTTCACACACATCAACAAATGTAGTGGACTTCACATAGCAACATACTGAAAGGTCACATTGGGCATTATCACACACTTGAATAAACGAGACAAATGTCAGGCTACAAAACCCAGAAAGCCTGAACTGGGCATACTCACACACTTAGGCCATGTCTGAGTACAGCAGTCGGCCACACATATCTGGTAGTTGCATGTGTTAACCCAGGAACCTGTCACTATCCAGCAATCCGCCCTGTGCACACAGTTATATGACAACAGACACATCCATAATATAGTGGAACCCTGTCATAATCATTATGTTCTGCAGATACCGAAGTTGTTCATAGAAACTGGTAAAGCAAAGACGATAAAGACCTGCAAACAGTATCAGCAATAAACATTGTGCATCCTAAACATTAGCATAGGTTCAGAGGTCGATACTAGGCTATCTGCCCTAAGCCATGTACAAGCCTAGCCAGAGTGTGTTTGGCATTCGCAACCCTGTTTGATTACTACACTGTGTGTATGAATAGTACATCACACAAAATAGCCCATGTACATTTAGGCTAGTGTGCCTCTGTCTAGCAGGGACACAGAAGATATCCCAGGGGTAAACATACGATCACCCATACAGTCATCAAGATGTCTCCTGTAGGTGGTCAGTGGGTGGCTCTGCTTATGTGAAACTGGGATTACAATCTGGAGTGAGTGGAGCCTCTGGGATAAGAATCTGTCCCTCCAGCATGTCCGATTAACATCTGTGCTGAGGTATACGTCCCTGGAGTGTGTAGCTCCAAGGGAGTCAGATATCCTGAGGTGGAGCATGTCCAGTAATTCTGGGTTGGGTATATCTGTAAACAACAGGCACACATCATATCCGAGTAGGTGGTAAGCGACTGAGTAGAGCTGGAGTTACTGCATCCGAACTGTGCAGGACATCTGTGTGAGTCCCTAGATCTGCTTGGTGAGGAAGTTCTGTAGCCAGTACAGCTGCTGCAGGTGTCGGGTAAGGTACACCCCAAATGTGGCATTGTAACCAAGCATGGTTGTGATGAGTATAGGGGGAAAATGACCTCACTCGATCTAGATGTGAAACCATATGGGATAAGGTGGCCCACATAGAAGGTGTGTCCAACCACTTTGGCAATGTGAATGTCAAAGGCGACAGTATGAACAAGTCATGTCCCCAAACACCTAACAACTCCTACCGTATGTAATGGAGTACTACCTATGTGGTAATGTGTGGGAATGTTGTTATTCCCAAAGGGGATGACTATGCAACTAATGGCATTTAGCTGTAGGCCATGGCTCAGGCACCAGTCATCCATCTCTGTGAGACCCTGTTTGAGTATGCATGTGGCAGCTGGAGAGTTGATCATGGCACCCAGTTTGCAGTCAAGTGCAAACATGTTCAGTCATATTCCCCCTGTGGTAGCCTGTACGTCAGACAAATATATACTGAACAAGAGAGGTCCCAGGACCGAGCCATGTGGGATGCCACGAGTAACTGGTGTATAGTCAGACATGGCACCTGCTATTCTGACCATGTGGGTGCTATCCCTGATCCAGGTAGCAATCCATCGTGTGAGATATGTGTCCATATCGACGCTGGCGAGCCTATGCATAATGGCCCAGTGGGTTATTGTATTGAAGGGTTTTGCAAGGTTCAGGTAGGCTGTGTGGACAACCGTCCCTATGTCGATGGATCTGTTAACCGTTTAAAGAATACAAACAGGTTCAAGAGGCAATATCTGCCCACAACAATGCTGAAATGTGTAGGACACAGTGTCTGTAGGTTCCCGATGTCTATGTGTATGAGTCCCATGACAATACGTGCCATAGCTTTGCAGAACAGGCTAGTTAAGCTTATAGGGCAATATTGTCTGTGGTCCATTGTGGCACCAACTCTGTGGAGTGCGACCACTGTCGCTGTATGCCATTCCTTGGGTACATATCCTGTAGTAACTCCGGTATTGAACAGTGATGTAATGTGAGGGTTACATCTGTCATGAAGCTCGTGTAAGATGCAGGCCGGTACACCATCTGGTCCCATTGATACTGTGATGTACGCTTTGGGGAGGGCAGCACACACCTGTTACTGTGTGATGTCAGGGAGGTTATACTCTGTTGGGATGGATAGTTGCTCCTTAGGGGGGATGGAGGGAGACATCTGCACTGAACCTGTTTGCCAGTATGTTGGCAATGCCAGTGGGTTCAGAGTACGTTTAGTCAGTATGCAGTAACTCACAGCATATCAATGAGTGTCCACCCAGGTTCCTGACATAACTGAAGAAGGCCGTTTGATAGTCCTACATGTCTGGTGCAATTGTCCGGTAGAAGTGGCCCTTAGAAAAGTTCATGAGTGATCGTAGCTGTCTGCTAGTACAGATCAGAGATGCCTTCCCAGTCTGGGATTGTGCTCTATCATGTAGTAGCATCCTTCTGACGTTGTACAGCTTATTAATGGCTGGGGTCTACTAGACAGGTCCCCTGCCATTGGAGTTGTGAGTCCTGTTGTTATTTGGGATAGCACAATCCATGCAGTCCACTAGGTGTCCATAGAATGTGTATGTAAAGGATTCAGCAGTGTGAGCCGTATTTGCCACTGTCTCGGGGTCTCTGAAGGATACCACCTTGCTTTGGTGAAGTGAGACATTGGCTCATGAGAAGTTCACCAAGATTACCCAGGATGGGTGTGTGGAGGGTATATGTATGTCCAGTGAGATACATGTATGTTCTGATCTTACCAATGAGGGGTATATAGCTGGTGTGGAACATAGTGTCCCCATGTTGGTGATGATCAGGTCCAATATGTATTCCCCCTTGTGGCTGTGCTGACTGGTTGCGCCATAGCATATGAGTCTACAAATTTTAGCGACTGTTGGGTGAGGGTGTTGGGGCTTGAGTAGTATCCCCAGTCAATATTTGTGTATATGAAGTCACACAATATAATGGTGTTTGTGGAGACCTTCATATTCTCCATAGTTCCCATGAAAGCCGAGTGTGGTTCCTGAGTTTGGGAGGGTGGTCTGTAGCAGGCAACAAACTGAAAGGCAGTTTTGCACAATGGTAGTTGTATATGTATGGTTTGTGATGCTTTTTGCAGTGCTACTAACCCGGAGTTGTGTGTATCTGTGATGTATATGGATACTCTCCCTAGTTGTGTTGTCTGTTCCAAGTCTTGTTGTCAGAAAGCATGGTATGAAACATAACCTGGTAGTGCTGGTGTGCATAAGTGAGCCTGAACCCGGCGTCTGTTAGTGCACAGATATCGCTATCCTCCATACTGAGGAGAGTCCTGAGTGGCCGCAATATGAGGGTAATACATCTGGTGTTGAGCAGCATTACCCTTAGTTTCATTTAACCTGTAATGTCTGTGGAGGTGGGTTTGTCTTTTGAGCCCTGCTTAAAAAAGGCACTATGGTGGTAGCAAGAGCCTTAGCCAGCATTCGAAAGTCCAAGGGTGACAGGTGCAAGCTGTCCATAGTGAAGCTACATGGCATGTTGAGCATGTCACCACAGGCTGACAGACACTGCATCCCCTATGAATGAAACAAATTTGTTAGGCAACTGTTAAACATGATATGTGTGTCTGTATACTGTGACATCATAATTGGTGGGTGTAAGATGCTAGACAAGGTCAGGGTCATACTGGCCTGGGCTACATGATCAGAGTGTTCCTTTATGTATCATGTCATGTGGTTCAGGGAGTACCGTCTGAGGTTTTACACACCAGCATGGACAATGATGGTGCCAGTCCTGTACTTGCTTTGGAGTGACCTGACTGCCTGTGTTATGCAGCAGATCCTGGCAAACGACAGGCAGCCCAAAGTGACTATTCCCTTGTTAGGGCTGGTGAGTGGTACGTCAATGTGTCTGACAATAAGTGTCGCCTATTACAAGCGTATTAGGTGTGTTGTTTAGCCCGAAGGGCAGTGACTGTGTGGCACACTGGCATTGTGAATTATGTGATATGTGGGTATTGTAGTGGGGTAGCAGTTGTTTGTGTGTCTGCTTTGCAGGTCTCTGCTGCTTAGGCAGAGTACATTTACAGCATCCAAGTATGTCTATGTGTGATAATGTGGTTTGAGTGCTGTCACTAGAGGATATGTGAGACTGATATGTGGTGTGTGTGGTTACCTTCACCACCTGATAGACTGTGCCAGGCATGGGTCGAGAGAGTTCAGCACCCTGTATGTCTATATAGGTGCATCTCACACATATATCTGAGTTTGTCGGGTGGAGGAGAGGGTTGTTTGTGTACATGAGGCAGATGTGACATTGTGTCAATATCACAATATCCACCAGCTGGACTGGAGAGTGCACACGAAACCGATCCCTGGACATGCCAGGATATTATGATGACATACTCTGTAGCCTGATCACAAAGGATCAGTAGGGTGTTAAGTGTGTAAAAGAGTATAACAGGGATTAGTGCTCATGTTCGTTGGTGTTTTGTAAAGTGTAGCTGAGAAGGAGTCCAGACTGAATCGTGAGACCTCCTTCAGCTATGTCATAAATAGCAATGTACACCCATATATGTCCTGAGTCAGGGCCAGCTGTACCTGACTGACAATGCCGACATCCTGACAGACAGGCCCATATATATATATATATACCCACCTCCCACTAACAATAGTCCATATCATCATACCAGGAGATATCGCATGTAGAATGGATGAGCAGCTACCCCCCACTGCCAAAAGCATGGCAGCAAGTGGAATACATTGATTCCCAATATGTGTCATGCACAAACTACAGAACAAACAAATCCTGCACCTGAACAGTCAGCTGAGCCTCACCCCCTACACAGGATGTGGAACCGTTGAATGTGTCACAGCTACATATGGCACTCCCCACAAGTGTTGGTGCACAACACACCATGGGAAGTCAAGTCCAGTATGCCTATGAAGTCTGATCTGCAAGGTCATGGAGTCCATCATGGTTGCAGTCATAAACAGAGCTATTGGAAGCTGACATACACACAACCCTACCAGCTGTGGTATGTTCATGTGCGGATCATGGTTCCCAAACATGCTAGACTGTTTGCAAGGCAGCCACCCAGGACATACATCAATGAACACATCTACACATGTGTCACATAGACTTTGAATAGCCCTTTATCAACATCCCAGACACATGTAGTATCCACAAAACCAACAAGCTGTGCATAAATATGTGTTGACATATGACGGAATGTCAATGTGTCCACAGATAGATCACACAAGGTAAGGATTATGAGGTCTTGTTCAAGCTGTTGACACCTGCTGACCCACTTGGACCATTCCTGGAATGGCATAAAACAAAGTGTACACACATCACCATGTCCAGTCTGATGATGTCACCATCCTACAAATACAGCAGGAGAAGCGCAGCCAGCTAATAAAGCAAATAGCGTGCCGTGTTAATGCGTCTTTTTCTAGTATCATAACATAGTTAGGTAGGGGTTTGAATCATGCAAACAGTGGGGGTGTGTGCATGTGTGCAGTTTCCTTTGAGTGGTGGTCCCTTTTTGGAGACTGGGAAAACTCACTAAAAGAGGTACATTCCTCTTTGGAAAGTCTGATGATGTCACCATCTTACAAATATAGCAGGAGAAAGAAAGCCAGGTAGTAAAACAAATAGCGTGCCATGATAATGTGTTTTTGTCTGGTATCATAACATAGTTAGATAGGGGTTTGAATCCAGTAAATACTGTGTGTGTGTGTGCAAATGTCTTTAAAAGTAGTGCCTTTTTCAGAGATTGGGAAAACACACTAAAAGAGGTGCATTCCTCTTTGGAAAGTCTGATGATGTCACCATCCTACAAATACAGCAGGAGAAGAGATATCAGCCAATAAAACAAATAGCGTGCGGTGTTAATGTGTTTCTTTCTAGTATCATAACATAATTAGGTAGAGGTTTGATTCTATCAAATGCTAACTGTGTGTATGTGTGCAATTGTCTTTGAAAGGAGTGCCCTTTTTGGAGACTGGGAAAACACACTAAAAGAGGTACATTCCTCTTTGGAAAGACTGATGATGTCACTATCCTACAAATACAGCCAGAGAAGAGAAGCCACCTAATAAAGCAAATAGTGTGCCGTGTTAATGCATTGCTTTCTTGTATCATAACATAGTTAGGTAGCGGTTTGGATCCTGCAAATGGTGACTGTGTGTGTGTGTCAATGCAGTGTGGGTTTTGCTTTTACTATGGTATGACATATTATGATTACAACAGTAAGTGCATTGCACACATCAGGTATCTGCGTGGCAAATATATATGTGTACATGTCCCCGCAATCAGTACATATGTGTGAAGCCTGCATACTACATGAATACATTTGTTTCCATTGACAGGTTGTGCCGCTGCTTCTCAGATCGTAGGTCACATATGTATGTATGTGACAAGGCTGTCCACTGTCGTGTTCTGTGGGGGGGGAGGTGTATGTGTGCAAATGTCTTTAAAAGCAGTGCCTTTTTCGGAGATTGGGAAAACACACTAAAAGAGGTACATTCCTCTTTGGAAAGTCTGATGATGTCACCATCCTACAAATACAGCAGGAGAAGAGATATCAACCAATAAATCAAATAGCACATGGTGTTAATGCGTTTCTTTCTAGTATCATAACATAGTTAGGTAGGGATTTGATTCCGGCAAATGCTAACTGTGTGTATGTGTGCCATTGTCTTTGAAAGGAGTGCCCTTTTTGGAGACTGGGAAAACACACTAAAAGAGGTACATTCCTCTTTGGAAAGACTGATGATGTCACCATCCTACAAATACAGCCAGAGAAGGGAAACCATCCAATAAAGCAAGTAGCGTGCCATGTTAATGCATTGCTCTCTTGTATCATAACATAGTTAGGTAGGGGTTTGGATCCTGCAAATGCTGACTGTGTGTGTCAATGCAGTGTGGGTTTTACTTTTACTATGGTATGACATATTATGGTTACAACAGTAAGTGCATTGCACACATCGGGTATCTGCATGGCAAATATATATGTGTACATGTCCCCTCAATCAGTACATAGGTGTGAAGCCTGCATACTAAATGAATACATTTGTTTCCATTGACAGGTTGTGCCGCTGCTTCTCAGATTGAAGGACACATATGTATGTATGTGATAAGGCCGTCCACTGTCGTGTTCTGTGGCCAAGGTCATCTGTGGCGCACACACATGACAGTTACTTAAGAGTAGTGTGAGTGAGGGTGTATGCCTGGGGTATATGTCAGACATGTTCATACACAACAAAGACTGCTAATAATGGACAGTCTTTATAGGTGTACAACTGCCTTGTGGATATGCATTCAGGCCTCTAATGTCTTATGTGATACACCTTGGGACTCCACAATACCTATGGATATGTGGATACCAAGGGACACATGACATAACATGAGGCTGTATGTACACATTGGTACCCAACATACATGTTGAGGGCTACCACCTGTGTGGTACTGACAGGATAGTATGTATAGTACATGAGGATGACTATGCGATAGTCGGCTTACTGCTATACAGCATGTATCAGACAACAGGTATCTGTCTGTATGATACCCTTCTGTAGGATATGCGTCCCATCCAGGGAATGCATTGTAGGCCAATGCATGCATTTCCAGATTTGGATGGACACATCCCTAGTGTGTTTGCATGTACCTAAGGGGGCTATATGCTAAACAGGTGTGGTCACAGGAATGGGTGGCGATCATTACCACTGGTTAGTGTTATAGTGTAGCACCGGAAGGATCTAATTGTTAGTTCCCTATGACTGTGTGTCATTTGTCAGGACATCATACAATGATTGCTTATAGTCATACTGTTGAGGTTGTGTATACTACCAGACCGCAAATCATTGACAGATATTAAAGGTATCACCCACATCATAGTGTCAACCCATGTCATACACACGTCTATCCATGTTAGTACATAACTGTAGTAGAATGCATACTGGCCATTGAAAGATACTATGAGATATTAACAATGTGTACGACAGGGTATGCCACACGTCCCATGTGTCCACTATGCATGTACATGCAGACAGTGCGCACCCACCATTTTCACAGATGTACACTTGCTAATCTGTACTGCACACATCACACACATACTGTCCACTCACTAACACATGCTGGCAACACATTACACTTCAGCCAAGTGGCACATGGGTGGACAATACATACTCAGACCTAACAGTGGTGTAAACAATGCTATATTGACAGTCAGAGCTTTGATGCATAATGTCTGCTCAGATATACCTGCAAGGATGTCGTTACACTTCTTTGTTGACAACTTGCTATTATTGCTACACTGCTATAGTGTCACCCTGTGCATCAGCACCATGTTAGCCTGTTCCTCCGTCAATGTTGCAGATGACAGGAGGTGACACAGGTATCATCATATGCACAGGGGTTTTTGTTGTTTGCCAGAGCCTGACATTGACCCATCCAATCGACGTGTGTGTGTGTGTGTGTGTGTGTGTGTGTGTGTGTGTGTGTGTGTGTGTGTGTGTGTGTGTGTGTGTGTGTGTGTGTGTGTGTGTGTGTGTGTGTGTGTGTGTGTGTGTGTGTGTGTGCGTGAGGGAGAACAGTACAGCATGGGCCAATGTTGATGTAATGTGTGAGCCCTAATTGTTTGGTTAATGTGTGTGTGTCTGCATGCACACAGCTCCACCATGTGGCTGCCATATACGGTAGTTTGTGGAACAGCCACAGACTGTACCTGCTAGGCTGTACAGATCACTGTCTCTGGCCACGGACACAGTACCAGGTACCAACCCTGACTGGGTACTGTCATCAGAGGCAGAGGTATGATGACTGGACCCATGTCCCTGCTGGGACTGGCCAGAGCCACGTGCACGTGGTCTACTGGGATGGTCAATGGACAGGTCAGCCCCAGCATTGCTGGGGCTGGTACTGCCACTACGGGAGCAGCTGTGAACTGTGGGCTGTCCGCGACCACTGCCAGCTGTTGCAGTTGCTGGCATGCATCCGTGTCGACATTGCAACTTTCCTGCACGGTCCTGGCTCATGGAAGACATATTGTGGAGGGCATCTAATGTCTCCCCCAATGTCTATCAATGACCTCTGTGTAAGTCCGGATGGCACCGGCAAGATCATGGATGCTGTCATTGATAGCGGTGTAATGTGCCCTCTGCGCCCTAAGTCCCTGCCTGGCGTACCGTTCCATACGTGCCTGAGCCTGCATTACAGCCTGAAACATACTGGACATTATAAGACCTGTGAGGGCACACCTGCCAGGGGCAATACGACCAGCGGTGCTCCCCTGAGAACCCCTGGACCTCCGCCTATGTGGTACCATTCCAGGAATACAGCTGTGGCTGCTGTGACGGGATGCAAGTGCCATTGGTACCACACTCTTCTGGTCAATACCAACTGTATGCTGTCCCTCGCCTATGGCCATTGGTGGTGAGGGATGTATTGACAGTATGAGTGTGTGCATAGATGGGGTTGAATGCTGTGTATTGTCGACTGGTGGACCAATGACAGACCCTGTCAAACCTTTCTGTGCCAAAATACATGTCTCATCACCACTATTCGTGGCAGTGACTTCAGGTTGCCTGTTGCTTTCGCCAACCCCTAACTCAGCACCTGTGAGAGGAAGACAGGAAACACACTTTACGGTCTGCACATGAACACATGCCCACATGCACACAAGCGCACATGCACACATGAACACATGCATACATGCACACATGCACACATGCATACACACACACATGAACACATGCACACATGAACACACACACACATGAACACATGCACACATGAACACATGCACACATGCACACATGCAGACATGAACACATGCACACATGAACACATGAACACTAATACACTCCTCATTACAGCACATACACACACACCAGCAATCCAACACATACTCTATAGTGGGTGAAGGTGGGTGTCAGTATCACAAGGTAAACAGTCACCACACATGTATCAGCATGCAGAATATGTGTTGCACAAGACCAAGCAGTGCAAGTGTAGACGCCCCTATTTAATGGCAGTATACATGGCTTTGGTGCAACTGTGTAGTTGTTCAGTGATTTGCTACACCCTGGAACACAATGTGTACATGGCACAACATTGCTGTGCAGGTATTATCAGCTCTGCAATGTCCTGTGCACCATCACTCACAAGTATACATGCCATGGCTGCATGTGTTATCTGTGTGACACATAGATATCCATGTCTGAGTACAGTGTCTGTGTCCATAGCAGATAATAGTGGCCATTGATGTAGCACATGCATGCTATGTATGCACACGGGATGTGTGGTGCATGTTGACATGAAGGAATCCCAATGCTCGACATGGCCAGTGTACAGTGGTTATGGTGAGTGTGGGACATATTGCAGATATGTCGGTGCCAGAAATGGCATGACATGCTACACGACTGCAACATTAAACACCACACATACCCAATGTGTGTCAAGTGACCTATACACCCACTAGCATTCCAGGACATATATGTGACACTTTGTTTGGATGGTGACTGCTGTGCATATTGTGTATACTGGCATATGTAAGCACACACACAACATGCTATGCATATTGTGCATAGGTGCATATGTTTACACACACACAACATTGAGGTGCAAAGCAATGACTGCTATGAGTAGTACTGTCACTGTAACTGGATGGGGTGTAGTATCCTGTGCCATCATCAACATGCATCTTGTGGTCACTCACAGCTACTAATGTGTGCAAGACCACCACCTAGCATGCTGTACCTGAACTGCAGTGCTGTGGCTACGTTCACAGTTACACAGCCACCTTGTACATGGGTGTGTGAGGTGCCCAATAGGGAGCATTGCCTAACATGACTGTGATAGGCCACTACCCCTGCAATACATCATGTGTGTGTGTATGACATGTGGGATACTGAAGTGTGACCTTACAGTGGGTGTGTGGTAATGCCAAATGTAGCATGCTTTCATGTACTGCGTATGATATACGTGTTCTGTTGTGTACAGCTATAGCAACTATGCATATCCAATGTGCAGTACAGTGTTGCCATAATTGTGTTTGCTGCACTGTGCATTGCATGTGATTGAGGCAGCTACTGACTTTACTGAGATGATTGATGTCTCACAGCAAACATGCACAGCATGCATTATGCGTAGGTGTGTTACGTGTACATGGCCTACACCTCACCTATGACATGCACATTTCATTACCAATATTAAAGTGTTAACACACTCACCAGCATGTATCGTCTGCCCTGCTGTCACACCAGAGGGACCTACAAGAATATGACACAGTTTGTCAGTGGCCACAACTGTGGCATTGCTACTGTGAGTGTGCTAAACGACAGTGGAACAACAGTCAACAGTCACAGGTGTACGGATACTATTCCAAATATCAGTATTGCACACGATAGGCAGCACAACTGCTAAACACACAGTACACATCTCACATATGCATATTCTAGCAATACAGGTAATGGTAGTCTACAGCTAGGGCATATTACCTGCATGCTCCATGTCATCCTGCTGGGTGGCTCCAGCCTTCATGATGACACATGTGTGATGCTGTTGCTGCTGTAGGCCAGGAGCCACCATGCTTAGGAGCAGCTCCTCCACTCTGGTGAGGGGGTATATATGGCCGCCCCACTACTAGTGGCAAGCTGTTGCCTATGGATATCAGACGCACGCCGCCGGACATGTCTAATTAAATCACTGCAGTGATGGTGTACCTGATCATATGTCCGGTTATGCATGCTTATGTCATTTACCCGGTGAACAAGGTCTTGCCACAGTGCAGTACGCTCATGCTGGTGCTGGCTGGACCTGGAAAAAAGCAGGTTATAGTGCTGCACCAGGCTGTTCTGGATTTCCTG